>NW_015387607.1:324685-344347 GCF_001527695.2 Protobothrops mucrosquamatus
GGGGGGGGGAAGGTTGAGTGGGAACAACCCAAACTACATAGATACATAGAGAGTTATCCTTTATAGCTAAATGGAAAAATTGTAACCGAGAAAAGGTATAGAAAAAGAGAGCTTCAGATTAATATGTACACCTAGCTCTCTCAGAATCCAAAAAAGGGAGAACAAAACTATTCTAGGAACATCAGGGTTTAAATCTTCCACCTGAAAACAAGATGAAGCAGGGACTTCCTTCAAGAGTTTGTGGCATAAATTAAAATGGTTTATAGTGTTGGCCTCATATTCCACAGACAAATATTTTATGATTGCTGCAGTTATCCAAGTCTCTTCCTCCTGTATCATATATTTTGTGTGGACATTTCAGTTATGTTTTACATCCCATGATATCGCAGTGTGTATGACAGAAATATATGCAAATAGTCTTCGCCTAACAAACACAATTGGAATTGGCAGCACTGTCACTAAGCCATCAAGCGAGATATCACCAGACTGTGATTTGTGATTTCACTGCTGGTTTTTCCATTGACTCTGCTTGCGGGAAGCTGGCTGTGAAGTGTGCAAATGGCAATCAGTGACCGCAGGATGTTGCAACTATTGTAAATGTGGGCTGGTTGCAAAGCATCTAAATCTCGATCACATGACCACAGGGATATTGTGACGGTCCAAGTGCAAGTATCAGTCAGAAATTTACTTTTTCATTCCATCATAGCTTTGAAAGGTTGTTAAACAGAGCAGTCATTAAGCAAGGATGACTTGTATACACATACACAGACACCCCTAATCTGTAAATCTTAAATGCCTCTCCTCACAGTTAACAGCTATCAAAGAATTTTCAAAATAGTGTAATTATATAAAAATAATAATAGATTATTTATGAATTTATGAACTAAATTAAAAATGCTTCCCATCTGATATTTTTCAGGCAGGATAATGTTCAGAGAACAAGAATCACAACCCAGCACCTGCAATCCAGAGAAAGCTCCTCCTACAGCAGCATTTATGCCTTCCTTACATGTCATTCAGATGTCCTGGACCTGGAACATTAATATTCCCCATCCTGAGACAACACAGGCATTATTGGGACTAGATTGTTTACAAATTTGTCTTCTATCTGTCCTGAATTTCTTATTGGTGTTAAGGTGGCATAAAACCACTTTCCTTTTGTACTTTGATTGCAGGTGAGTTCTGGGAATGACAACTAGAATATGCCAGTTTGAGGTGTGTATGGGGGGGGAGGTACTTCTAATTGTTAAAAGGGAGATAATTTAAGCAAGGAGAAAATTGGATATGTTGCTTTCTCCCTGTTCTCTGTTTAGAAAGCCACCTTATTTGTCTGTTTAGAAAATCATCTTATTTCTCAATCTTAGTTAAAAGCTACTCCCATCTACACACACACACTCACACTCACACACACAAAGGCCCTACCTAATGGAATAAAGTCGTTTGAAAAAGTTGAACAATACTGTAATGCTGCTTACAAATGTTCACATAAGTTCCTGTGCACCCTTCTAGTCCAGCAAACTAGTTTTCAATGATGGTTAGCGCTTTACAGCAGCAGTCAGTCGGCAATCAGCATATAGGATGTTGCCTTCCTTTGTTGTTTTTCTCATGTAAAAAAGATACTCTAAAATGCAAGCGCAAAGTTCTCGCGGCTGACAACCAGTCCCATCTGCAGTTAATCTGACAACGAAGTTTCTCTTAAAGCTCCTAATTACTCCTAGCGTTCTCTAAGGGAGCGTTCTCTCTTTAATCAAAGTGGGAAACTAGAAAGCCGCAACTTTACTTAAAATTAAACCGCGCGCGTTTAAGAGACCGCGCCTCTTTTTTTCTTCTTAAAGTGAGTGCGGCCAATCACCCGCTTACGCAGGACCAGATTCGGCCAATCAGCGACTACGTCGTCGCTCCGAGAAAGATGGCGACGTTGCGAACGGCTTAGAGGGGTATGGAGGCAGCGGGTGGATTCTTCCATGGCAAACAGACGGCGGCAAGCGGCGTCGGTAACGGGAACTGAAAAGCCGATCATAACGAGCCCGGCGAGGCGGAGCAATAGACGAAGAGCTGCTGTTGAGAGTGCCCAATGTGGCGAGAGTCCCTGTAGCGAAAACAGAGCAGAGGGTGAGAAGCCTGCGGAGCCGTTTGTCCTTGGTATTTGCACCTTTCAGCCCAGCTTTGGGCAATGTGGCTCTTCTGCCTGCGCATCACGTTAGCTTCATCCTGAGCAAAAGCACTGGATTCCATGGTTTATTCCCAAGGAATGGTAGCGAGTTTGGAACGCAGCTCTCGCTATCCTATGCCAGCTGGGACTGATGGGAGATGTAATCGGAAGCATCTGGACTTAACCGGAAGCGTGGCGGATCGGGTACCATATTAAAATCCAAAGTCCCTCTCTGTTAACGATCCTTTCCTAATTTATCATACTTGTTTCCCATTATTTCTAGGATCTTTATGCTTTTTCCTACTGGATCTGCAAGTAGGACTTTTAAATAGGGAGTTAAATGCATTGCACTTAAACATTTATGCATTTATTATAGCTTCAGAAAAAATAAAGTTCTTATCGTGTGGGTTTGCAAGATCTCCAAGAATATTATATCTTTGTATGAACTACAAAGTGAAGTTTTTTTTTCTTCAGTTTCTTCTTCAGGAACATTTAAGTTTTGTAGTATTATACAGCTCTTCCACTGTAAGGAGGAAAAACACTATAACAAAACAGTGCTCTCTGTTTCCAACCCTGAAAGGATAGCGTGATAAATGGTATCAAAGACCTCTGAGAAATCAAGCAACTCCAGGAGAATTGCAGTATCCTTGGTTTTGCCAGAAGTTATCCATAAGTAAGATTAATATTTCAGGGCCATGCCCAAGCCTGAAATGTGAATGAAATGGGTTTAGATAATCCATTTCCTCTAGGATTATCTGCAATTGCAGCTCCACCACCTGTTTAACACTTTCCCAAGAAAGGAATGTTTGAAACAGGTTAATCCAGAATTGCTGGATTAAACAAATTAGGATGCATAATCTGGTCTCCCGGGGATAGTAATAGAAGCTTTCACTAATCAGGAGGGATAGGGATCCAGATTGCAGGTGAGGGAGCTGATGTCACACAAAATCCTGTCCCCTTTAACTCAATGTAGGTAGCTGGACAAGCCTTTCTCATTAGGACTTGCTTAGCTGGCATGGAACTCCAAACACTTGGGAACAATTTTGGCCACCAGTTGCCTAGATAATTTCTCATAACTTCCATAGTTTCATTTTACCAAAGCTTATATATACATGTCCATTTTGAATAGGTGTTTTGCTTGTTTTATATTTTTCCATAGAAAGATCTTTGTATAAAACGCCAAAGAGAACTCAGGTGAGCAGATCACGGTTGCCTACTTTCAATTCTCCTACAAATGAAATTGACATGCAACAAGAGATCTTTTGGGATCCTCAGTCACCTACAACATATAAACTAGGTAATTATTGTTATATTTAAAATTTTTCTAAGTAATTTATCTTTCAAAATATGTGTTTACAAACCCTAGAACATCCTAACCATATACAATGCTGAGCTATAGTAACTTATATCTATTAAAAATAACTGTGCAGGTAGTTTATTTATTTATTATTTTCCATTAAAGCATTTTCAAAACAAGGTATATACTTTAATAATGCCATGCTATTGTCTAGGTCTAGGACCAGGCTATCCAAAAGGAAATCTGAGGTTAAATATGCTTGTGTAGCCTTTTAAAGACTTCATTGCTTTACTCTTGGGCTCCCTTCTTCCAGTGTGAAGTGGGTCAACTTTGTGGTGGAACCTCGTTACAAAGCATTCTCCCCAGCTTGTCCTGCCAAGAACTGAGCTTGTTAATTTGCCAAATAGAAATAGGCCTTGCTTTTTTGTTGGATTTTTACTGTCCTTTTTGCTATTTCATGTTTGTCCTTTCTCTAATGGGCTTGTAATGGTAAATGGTATGTTGTATTTGTTTAAGTTTTATAGTTGCCCACTTGACATTGGTGACTGGGTAGCACACACAATTAAAATGCAAACCCCAAAAATTCTCTGGGTTGATTTGTTCAATGATCTATCATTTTGTTTCCTTGGCCCCTCATGTTTTATCAAAAGTCCTCTTCAACACCAAAGTCCAAAGACATCAATATTCTTTCTATTCTACTTCTTCAAACTTTCATTCTATAGAGTTTCACAGGGAATACCATTACTTGCACTATTTTGATCTTTATAGGCATAAGCACATCATGGCATTAGATATCTTTTCCAAGGCTTTCGTGACTATTCTACCTTTTGCTTGGTCCTTTATTGTTCTCTGTTGAACCTAAAAGACAGAAAGTGTTATTGTGATGTCTTCATTATAGGTTCTGGTTGTTAATATTTGTTATCCTTAATGTGGTTGTTTTTAATATTTAATTTTTGTCTTATTTTTGTCATTCTCCTTGAGTTTAATGTATTTCTTCAGTGGGAAACAGCATGCTCACACATTAGCCAATCTTGGCCTGTTTTTAAGGTAGAGGGGCTCTCTTTCTTATTCCAATTCAGCAATGTCTTCTTTTTTTAGGCAACAGTCAAAAGAAACTGACAGTTGGTGGACATACAGTTGAGATATCAGAAATTGTTAATCGAATTGCTCCTCAGGTAATGATTTTCCTAAGATGCAACTCTATAAATTTGGCATTTTGTACTTTCTTTTATGTGAATTTGCTTTTGATTAGAGCAGCCTGTATGTCCAGTAAAAAATAAACAACCTATTTTGAGAAGAAAAAAAAAGATCCATCCCAAAGGTATTTTTTCAAAACTTTTTCAAGTGCAGATGGATTGCTGAATCTTATCCTGATTGGTTTGTTCTCCTATGTTGTGCCATGCTTTCTTTCAATCCATCTTTCAGTCCATATGCATTTGAAAGAGAAAGGTCACTCTTGAAAACAGCAAAGTCCACATTCTGGACAGAGAGGATTGCTGGTGGGAAAGAGGGGTGAAAGAGGCCATCTATGTTAAAATTGGACAGCCCTTTCTCAAGAGGTGGAGGGATATGATACCACCTAGCTCCTGTCTATAATACAATCCTTTCAGCAGTTCCAAGAAGGTTCCACACCCATTTGCATTCTGATTCAGGTCACCCTGAGGGCACAAATAAACCTCCAAGTGGCTTAGCTACTCTCAGAGAACTAATGACTGATCTTCAAAGTGCTAATAACTAGATGACTGCAAGTAATATAAATCCATTCCTCACGATTCAGTCAAAACTGAAGAAGCTTCTTGGATGAGAAGCGAAACATCTTGAAGAAAAAATAAAGTCCAGTTGCCTTTTTAAAAAGCACCTTTGGGAAAATCAAGACCTGGATGACTGAAGAATCTCCATAGATATTTAGACCAGTGTTTGTTAAATTGTTCTGATACTTTTACAGACTCAGTGTCATTCAAGCAAACTTTATTGTTCCACACAAGCTTCTCAGCAGCGGAAGCCCCAAATTGATTCTTGACTGGCAAACAAGCAATTATAAATTGCTTCATTTACCCAAGGATATGCTTAAACTACTAATTTAGATTATCAGATAACGTTCACATCTTGATCCTCCTGAATGTGAGGCATTTGGCTTTACCTTAAGATGATAATCCTTAGAAAAAACATTTGAACAAATTGGAACTAATTTTCATTATATGACTACGGAAAATAAGCCATAGTGGTACAAATGTGCTTGCCATGTTCCTCTTCCAGTTTGTGCTAACATTAAAAAATGGAATGCTGGTTTGCTGATGCTGTTCTAGCGTGGCAGTGGACTTTCCATGCTGCTATAGACCTTAGCAGTGTCCCTGTCCTGCCTGTTTTGACATTCCACATTCAGCAACCACTGAATTATGGGATGTGGAAATGTAAAGGGGCTTTTTGAAATTGTGCTTGGAGGACTGATTCTGCCATAGGACTGGATAACTATGATAGATAGAACCACTTTTTATTTTTTTATGTTCCCCAAAGAGAGTATAGGCCAGGACCCCAGTTTATACTTCCTTTTACCTAACCATCCATCATTGTGGGAAACACTGGTCTCTGAAGGCTCAAGAAGTTGTTTTTTGTACTGGACACATTAGGAGATTTTTTGGCTGCCTGTGTCTGCCATTTTATGGCTGCCCATTGAGTGTGGGCACCAGGAAATACAATTGGGGAGCTCTGTTCCTTGTTGATCTCAGGGAAGAGAAACAGACTGTGCCCCTTCTGCAAAGGTAGTGAAGTCATTCCCCACTGCCTTTGGGACCAAGGATGGCTGGCTTGGAGGAGATGAAGCAGGATGGACGATTTCTTTTCCCAATGACTCATGGGTCATTTTCTGTGTGATGGATAAAGGAAATGCTCTTGCTAAGTTCTTCCCCTCATATCCAATTACTTTAATCACCTGGGACTCCAAAAGGTGACTCTGTACCCAAGGAAAGCTAGCCAGCTGGAAAGAACACATTGGCTTCTATCATGGAGAGATTCAAGAGATGAAAATATGTTCAGTCTGTATGAGAGTCTTTGAGAAGATGGATCTTCATTTTTATAGCCTTGGATCTTCATTTTTATAGCCAGAGAGGATTGCTCATTCAGTTGGTTAGGTGCAACGGGAAAAGGTATCTCCTTGGACACAAAGCACAAGTTTCCTGGGCACTGGGTTATCCCATGGCTCTCTTTTCTCCAGGCCTTTAAATAGATTGAAGGGCGAGGAAGAAGATCATGAAGTGACCCTTCAAAATGATTCCTCTTTCCAAGTCAAAAAGGTCTATAAGACCCTTGTCCAGGGCAACCAGGGTAACCCACAAATTTCCAGGAATGTCAGGCTTGTGGCAAGTATTTCTATTCCAAATGGAATAAGATTATCCAAAAAAGTAGCTAAACTTCTGTTCTCTTATAGAAATCTCCCTCTATTTGGCTATCCTCCATTTTTTTTACATTGTCCAACCTGTAGCATTTGAATAATAAAACAGCTAATTTCATGTAATTGTATTAAAACTAATCACTCAGATACTCTGAGATTAGGTTTGATAGAAGATCAGGATATAAATGTTTGAAAATAGTAGTGTCCACAAGAGAACACGATGATGCCACAATCATCATACATGTGCAATGATATATTTGCAAAAATGCCATGATTATGTTTCCTAATACCTGATAATATGTAAAATGCAGCATATATGTTATAATGTCATCATACATATTTGTCATTTGCCCTCCTGAGGACACTCACTATTGGAAAATTCAGAAATACGTTTAGAATTCATAACACCAAGGTAAATTAGAGAGGTACTATATGTCCATTTAATCAAATTGATAGTGTTTATTCTTACTATTTAGGATGAAAAACCTGCCTGTTATGAAGGATCTCTTCTTGGGCTATGGATTGGTGAAGACGCAATTCCTTGTACTCCTGGAATAACAAAAGTACGATCTAGAACAAAAATAAATATGGCAAGGTATGTTGCAAAACTTGCTATTTAGTTTTTGGAATCATCACAAAACTTCTATGTAGGAAAACCAGAGAACAGTTCAACATAGTGGTAAAGATGCTGAGCTAGAAAGGTGGAGACTATGAGCTCTTCCATTAGGCATGAAAGCCAACTGGGTGACCTTGGGCCAGTCACCCTCTCTCAACTCACAGGGTAGTTTGGGAATGAAAATAGGATGCAGGAGCATCAAATATGTTGTTTTGAGCTGAACAAAGTAAAGGTGGGATAAAAATCAAAATATAACCTGTGTATTCAACCAGCTTCTGATACAAACTTAAATGCTTGTTGCAGTTATAAATGCTGAATTGTAATGATATCAACACATTGCAAACTGCAGACTTTCTGCTTAAATACAAAATCTTACTTTTCAGATAGTCCAGAGAGCAAAACACCAGTTCCAGATGCAGAATTTTTCTGAGTTATCCTGAACATCTAAAGCAACATCAAGAGAGGGGTGAAGAGGGGGTTGAGTGGAACACTAACACTTAAGCCAGGGGTGTCAAACTGTCGGCCTGCAGGCCGGGCGCGTCATCCGGAAGCCACGGCAACCCCATTGCCGGCAATGGCAAAATCGGCCCGATACGTTGCACAACGTCATGTGACGTCGCGAGTTTGACACCCCTGACTTAAGCCATAGTTTCCTTTATACGGCCCTTGTTATCAGTTTAATTATCTTCTGAGTCTCGATTCTTACTTTTAAATAAACTTGTTTTCTTTTAATTTGGGACTCTTTTTTTGCTGGCCTTGGAATTTTGCCAAATTCAAGCTCTGGATCAGCTGGGTTAGTCTGCTCTGTGTTCCCTCAGAGGTGCTCTCTTCTGCTAGTTTCTTGGTTGCAGGCTGGTCATCTTCAGCTTTTGAATCTGAAGCCTCAAACTAATCCTGTTCTGGGCAATGCTAAAATTCATAATTTAGAAAAGCATTAAAATCTTTCAGACAGCTTTTTAGAATATGTTGTATTGTTAGCATTTACTTCCTTTTAAAAATGCTTCAATTTATGTTAAATACTTTGTATTTAAGCATACATTTTGTTCTTTACTGATATTTATGTATAAAATGCTTTGCATGCTCTTTGTTGAAAAATGAAGAACAATTTTTAAAAATTTATTTTTTTGTAGGAGTTGAATCTTATTGTGAAACAATTGATATCTTCCAATGATTATAAAATAGATAAGCCATCTCCAAATATTTTATGTTGGTAATATTTTTTCCGTTGCTTGTTCATGTAGAGTTCATCAATTAAAACACGGAGAAGAGGAACTTATGAAGTTAGCAAAGCAGTTTGATAAAAATCTGATTGATGCAGTCCAAGAACAAAACTTTTTGCAGCCAAATTCTATTCATGTTTCGTCAGCAGCAAAACTATCAACTGAGCATCATATCAAGGTCCAGAGAGAAGATCAGTGGCAATTGATGAATGAACATCCTACAATTAATTCTACTTTGTCCCATGGAATACTTAAGGAGAATGCTGAGATAGTTAAGAGTCCTAAGAGCAGTAGTCAGAAATCCATAGATCTAGATGCTGAAGGGGCACTAAATGACCTTTTTGATTGTTCTACCCAAAAGTGTAGTGGCCAGTTGAGCCAAGGTGTGTTAAACTGTTCCTTGAACACTGTTGTGCAGGATAAGGGTACTATGATGGAGGCAGAGCAGCCTTTGGTTAGTGATAAACCTCAAGGGCAAAGTGCCATGCATCTTAAACAGTATTCAGAATTCCTTCTAACTGAGAAATCTAAAACAACCTCTGTACAAACATTTTCAAGTGTAGAGCTTTCTAATAATAATCCTGACAATACTTTCAGTGATGACAGCTATGACTGGGATGCTGATTTGCTACCTGATGATTCACTTCTCATGCAAATTACTCAGGAGCCTGAATTGATGAAGAGCGCAGAAGATGCTTGTATTTCTGAGGAAAAGGGAGAATCAAAAAAATGGACTGTAAATTCCAAGAAGCCATCTATCGCCCAGGCTGGAGTTTTTCATTCTTCCAGTACCGTACCAGTGTCGTGTGTTTCCATGTCAAACCAAATCATTCAGTCAGAAAAAGCCAAAATTATTCCTTTTCACGAAGATTGTTCACTAAAAACCAACAAGGTGGATTCGTTTTCTAAAACTAGGCAAAACAACACTCTGGACTATAATTTTACTTCAGTGAAATCTGAAAATAGGAATGTCCCTCATGGCCCTTCCCACCTGAAAAATGCTACAAATACCAGTTCTGAAAAAAGAACTTCTGTTTCATATTCTGAACTTGCTAAACTATCAACTGGGAAATTCAAAAACCATGTGCATGGCACAAGCTACAAGGCCTCAGTTGTTTCNAAGCAATGTCGACTGGCGACCCCCAGGGGGAGGGCCTTCTCTGTGGGTGCCCCTGCCCTCTGGAATGAACTACCCCCCGAGATCCGGATGATTCCGGATCTCCTTACTTTCCGCCGCGCCCTCAAGACATGGCTTTTCCAACAAGCGGGCCTGGCCTAGGGAGGATTTTTAAATTGGGTTTCTTAGAAATTTTAATTACAACACTAAAATATTGGTTTTAATTTGGTTTTATTCGGTGGGGTGTGTGGGTTTGTCTTTGTTTTTTAAAAAATGTTGTGAGCCGCCCTGAGTCCTTCGGGAGAAGGGCGGGATACAAATTGAATAAATAATAATAATAATAATAATAATAATAATAATAATAATAATAATAATAATAATAATAATAATAATAATAATAATAATAATGACTGACCTTCAAAGTGCTAATAACTAGATGACTGCAAGTAATATAAATCCATTCCTCACGATTCAGTCAAAACTGAAGAAGCTTCTTGGATGAGAAGCGAAACATCTTGAAGAAAAAATAAAGTCCAGTTGCCTTTTTAAAAAGCACCTTTGGGAAAATCAAGACCTGGATGACTGAAGAATCTCCATAGATATTTAGACCAGTGTTTGTTAAATTGTTCTGATACTTTTACAGACTCAGTGTCATTCAAGCAAACTTTATTGTTCCACACAAGCTTCTCAGCAGCGGAAGCCCCAAATTGATTCTTGACTGGCAAACAAGCAATTATAAATTGCTTCATTTACCCAAGGATATGCTTAAACAACTAATTTAGATTATCAGATAACGTTCACATCTTGATCCTCCTGAATGTGAGGCATTTGGCTTTATCTTAAGATGATAATCCTTAGAAAAAACATTTGAACAAATTGGAACTAATTTTCATTATATGACTACGGAAAATAAGCCATAGTGGTACAAATGTGCTTGCCATGTTCCTCTTCCAGTTTGTGCTAACATTAAAAAATGGAATGCTGTTTTGCTGATGCTGTTCTAGCGTGGCAGTGGACTTTCCATGCTGCTATAGACCTTAGCAGTGTCCCTGTCCTGCCTGTTTTGACATTCCACATTCAGCAACCACTGAATTATGGGATGTGGAAATGTAAAGGGGCTTTTTGAAATTGTGCTTGGAGGACTGATTCTGCCATAGGACTGGATAACTATGATAGATAGAACCACTTTTTATTTTTTTATGTTCCCCAAAGAGAGTATAGGCCAGCACCTCAGTTTATACTTCCTTTTACCTAACCATCCATCATTGTGGGAAACACTGGTCTCTGAAGGCTCAAGAAGTTGTTTTTTGTACTGGACACATTAGGAGATTTTTTGGCTGCCTGTGTCTGCCATTTTATGGCTGCCCATTGAGTGTGGGCACCAGGAAATACAATTGGGGAGCTCTGTTCCTTGTTGACCTCAGGGAAGAGAAACAGACTGTGCCCCTTCTGCAAAGTTAGTGAAGTCATTCCCCACTGCCTTTGGGACCAAGGATGGCTGGCTTGGAGGAGATGAAGCAGGATGGAAGATTTCTTTTCCCAATGACTCATGGGTCATTTTCTGTGTGATGGATAAAGGAAATGCTCTTGCTAAGTTCTTCCCCTCATATCCAATTACTTTAATCACCGGGGACTCCAAAAGGTGACTCTGTACCCAAGGAAAGCTAGCCAGCTGGAAAGAACACATTGGCTTCTATCATGGAGAGATTCAAGAGATGAAAATATGTTCAGTCTGTATGAGAGTCTTTGAGAAGATGGATCTTCATTTTTATAGCCTTGGATCTTCATTTTTATAGCCAGAGAGGATTGCTCATTCAGTTGGTTAGGTGCAACGGGAAAAGGTATCTCCTTGGACACAAAGCACAAATTTCCTGGGCACTGGGTTATCCCATGGCTCTCTTTTCTCCAGGCCTTTAAATAGATTGAAGGGCGAGGAAGAAGATCATGAAGTGACCCTTCAAAATGATTCCTCTTTCCAAGTCAAAAAGGTCTATAAGACCCTTGTCCAGGGCAACCAGGGTAACCCACGAATTTCCAGGAATGTCAGGCTTGTGGCAAGTATTTCTATTCCAAATGGAATAAGATTATCCAAAAAAGTAGCTAAACTTCTGTTCTTATAGAAATCTCCCTCTATTTGGCTATCCTCCATTTTTTTTACATTGTCCAACCTGTAGCATTTGAATAATAAAACAGCTAATTTCATGTAATTGTATTAAAACTAATCACTCAGATACTCTGAGATTAGGTTTGATAGAAGATCAGGATATAAATGTTTGAAAATAGCAGTGTCCACAAGAGAACACGATGATGCCACAATCATCATACATGTGCAATGATATATTTGCAAAAATGCCATGATTATGTATCCTAATACCTGATAATATGTAAAATGCAGCATATATGTTATAATGTCATCATACATATTTGTCATTTGCCCTCCTGAGGACACTCACTATTGGAAAATTCAGAAATACGTTTAGAATTCATAACACCAAGGTAAATTAGAGAGGTACTATATGTCCATTTAATCAAATTGATAGTGTTTATTCTTACTATTTAGGATGAAAAACCTGCCTGTTATGAAGGATCTCTTCTTGGGCTATGGATTGGTGAAGACGCAATTCCTTGTACTCCTGGAATAACAAAAGTACGATCTAGAACAAAAATAAATATGGCAAGGTATGTTGCAAAACTTGCTATTTAGTTTTTGGAATCATCACAAAACTTCTATGTAGGAAAACCAGAGAACAGTTCAACATAGTGGTAAAGGTGCTGAGCTAGAAAGCTGGAGACTATGAGCTCTTCCATTAGGCATGAAAGCCAACTGGGTGACCTTGGGCCAGTCACCCTCTCTCAACTCACAGGGTAGTTTGGGAATGAAAATAGGATGCAGGAGCATCAAATATGTTGTCTTGAGCTGAACAAAGTAAAGGTGGGATAAAAATCAAAATATAACCTGTGTATCCAACCAGCTTCTGATACAAACTTAAATGCTTGTTGCAGTTATAAATGCTGAATTGTAATGATATCAACACATTGCAAACTGCAGACTTTCTGCTTAAATACAAAAGCTTACTTTTCAGATAGTCCAGAGAGCAAAACACCAGTTCCAGATGCAGAATTTTTCTGAGTTATCCTGAACATCTAAAGCAACATCAAGAGAGGGGTGAAGAGGGGGTTGAATGGAACACTAACACTTAAGCCAGGGGTGTCAAACTGTCGGCCTGCAGGCCGGGCGCGTCATCCGGAAGCCACGCCCACCCCATTGCCGGCAATGGCAAAATCGGCCCGATACGTTGCACAACGTCATGTGACGTCGCGAGTTTGACACCCCTGACTTAAGCCATAGTTTCCTTTATACGGCCCTTGTTATCAGTTTAATTATCTTCTGAGTCTCGATTCTTACTTTTAAATAAACAACTTGTTTTCTTTTAATTTGGGACTCTTTTTTTGCTGGCCTTGGAATTTTGCCAAATTCAAGCTCTGGATCAGCTGGGTTAGTCTGCTCTGTGTTCCCTCAGAGGTGCTCTCTTCTGCTAGTTTCTTGGTTGCAGGCTGGTCATCTTCAGCTTTTGAATCTGAAGCCTCAAACTAATCCTGTTCTGGGCAATGCTAAAATTCATAATTTAGAAAAGCATTAAAATCTTTCAGACAGCTTTTTAGAATATGTTGTATTGTTAGCATTTACTTCCTTTTAAAAATGCTTCAATTTATGTTAAATACTTTGTATTTAAGCATACATTTTGTTCTTTACTGATATTTATGTATAAAATGCTTTGCATGCTCTTTGTTGAAAAATGAAGAACAATTTTTAAAAATTTTTATTTTTTTGTAGGAGTTGAATCTTATTGTGAAACAATTGATATCTTCCAATGATTATAAAATAGATAAGCCATCTCCAAATATTTTATGTTGGTAATATTTTTTCCATTGCTTGTTCATGTAGAGTTCATCAATTAAAACACGGAGAAGAGGAACTTATGAAGTTAGCAAAGCAGTTTGATAAAAATCTGATTGATGCAGTCCAAGAACAAAACTTTTTGCAGCCAAATTCTATTCATGTTTCGTCAGCAGCAAAGCTATCAACTGAGCATCATATCAAGGTCCAGAGAGAAGATCAGTGGCAATTGATGAATGAACATCCTGCAATTAATTCTACTTTGTCCCATGGAATACTTAAGGAGAATGCTGAGATAGTTAAGAGTCCTAAGAGCAGTAGTCAGAAATCCATAGATCTAGATGCTGAAGGGGCACTAAATGACCTTTTTGATTGTTCTACCCAAAAGTGTAGTGGCCAGTTGAGCCAAGGTGTGTTAAACTGTTCCTTGAACACTGTTGTGCAGGATAAGGGTGCTATGATGGAGGCAGAGCAGCCTTTGGTTAGTGATAAACCTCAAGGGCAAAGTGCCATGCATCTTAAACAGTATTCAGAATTCCTTCTAACTGAGAAATCTAAAACAACCTCTGTACAAACATTTTCAAGTGTAGAGCTTTCTAATAATAATCCTGACAATACTTTCAGCGATGACAGCTATGACTGGGATGCTGATTTGTTACCTGATGATTCACTTCTCATGCAAATTACTCAGGAGCCTGAATTGATGAAGAGCGCAGAAGATGCTTGTATTTCTGAGGAAAAGGGAGAATCAAAAAAATGGACTGTAAATTCCAAGAAGCCATCTATCGCCCAGGCTGGAGTTTTTCATTCTTCCAGTACCGTACCAGTGTCGTGTGTTTCCATGTCAAACCAAATCATTCAGTCAAAAAAAGCCAAAATTATTCCTTTTCACGAAGATAGTTCACTAAAAACCAACAAGGTGGATTCGTTTTCCAAAACTAGGCAACACAACACTCTGGACTATAATTTTACTTCAGTGAAATCTGAAAATAGGAATGTCCCTCATGGCCCTTCCCACCTGAAAAATGCTACAAATACCAGTTCTGAAAAAAGAACTTCTGTTTCATATTCTGAACTTGCTAAACTATCAACTGGGAAATTCAAAAACCATGTGCATGGCACAAGCTACAAGGCCTCAGTTGTTTCTACCAATAAAAACCGTCATGATCTAAAGACAGCAATTAACCAGGGAAGCTCTGATTGTCCACAACAGACATCCGTGGCAAAGAAAGGCATGTTTTCATTTGATGATTGGAGCGAGCCCAAATTTTCAGATGAAGTTCTAGAATTATTTTGTGAATCGAATACCTCTTGGGGCACCCACTGTAACGATGATGATGACTTGCTTTATCAGGTTTGTGATGATGTAGAAAGGAAAACACAGAGCCAAATGGATACGAAGGAAACTGGAAAAGCTAAATCAATGGCAAAGAGTACTTCCAATTTGGAGCAGAGTCTTTGTCAATCAGGGCCAAGTCAAGGGCTTTCCATTTGCCTGCAGACTGAGAAGAATTCAGGCAGGAAGACTTTTTCGTTGAATCTACCCATCGCAACAAGGAAGAATGAAAATTCTACAAATATGTCTACAGTGTATCAAGGCAGCTTTGCATCTGGAACTGGCCAAGCTACTATGTCCAGTGTGAAGATAAATAATAATAGGCAATGGCAGAACGGCCATGATGTGAGCAAAATAAAAACTAACTGCAATCAGTTATCTTCTGAAAAATCCAAATATATATTCAAAAAGGCCAGTAGTTCCCAAGCTCTTGTTTTGGACCATAAAAATGTGAATGTAGGCAGTCTTTCTGGAACTAACAAGGGGTTGTGGGAAAGCAAAAATGCACCAAACATTCCATTTCAGAAAGTCATGAATGGCAAGCCAGTTGTTAAGAGCACTGATTTTGCACCATCTGAGAAAGGTAGGTGTTGCTGGATTCTTCTCAAAGTAACACAGTTCTTATAAATAAGCCATCTTCACTCATGGAATCCTCTGGGAATCCCTGGATCTTTATAGAATGTACACTGGAACTGCAGCATTAGTTAAACCTGAAGTTTGTTCTGTTCTAGATAGGGTACGATATCTGAATAAAGGCATGTTAGATGAGATTAAGGATGTTTTTTATCCATAATGAATTTCTGTTCCTCTATTGATCAGTTAGACTCCCTGGCGCACCCACTACTGGGGCATGAATATAGTGATTTCTTATAAGGGAAGGGCACTTTGGTATCGTTTGGGCTTTATATTGTAAAAAAAACCTTTGACAAAATGCAGAAATCTTGTAGTAATGTGGGTTCAAGTTTATTTGTGCTATATAACCTAGTTCCCCCCTGTAGCCCCTTTGTTTTTTTTCCATGGTGTATTTTAGTTTTATGGTTTATCTGCCTGACATTAATGTTATCTGTTCTGATCTTTGGATCTAATTTCATTCTGTCTTTTTTTAATCATTCGCAGTATGGTAACAATTATTTAACAAGGTTGCCCAAATCCATGTTTAGAAATGAGACAGTGCAAGTTATACTTACAATTAATAGTGGAAATTTTAATAATTGTTCTTCCTACTCTATAAGTTGGTTCTTGAAGAGGGCAAGATTTTAAAAGTGCCCTCGATACAAGTGACTCCCTCCCATTTTACTTGGTGGATGTTTTTGCAAGAATTAGAGGGCAAGAATTATTCTAACGTATTATTAATAAAGTTCCTCTTACTCCTGATCAGTAGAACATTAGGTACTGTGTAAATGTGGCCACATCAGACTGTTTGCCTTCTCTTTGCAGAATATAAAAGTAGGAGGTGTTCTCAAGAAGAAATTGCACGGAAAAAGCAAGAAGCTCTTGAGCGAAGAAAGTGTAAAATGGAAGCATTGTGCAAAAATGCTGCACCTACCTGAGTACTTTTCAATACAGAAGAATTAATGGCAGGTGGGCAGTGGAGTCATTGTCACTAAAATATATGTCTATATTGAAAACTATTGCCAATTCCTTCACCTACCACTGTCTTTATCCTTCTACAGAATGGCAGTATTAATTGCTTTTGAATTCCCTTCCTTCCCTCCTTTTTGGAAACTTGGTTACAACTGTTTATTTCCCATGAAACATAATGTGTCAATTCTTACTTTGGAATGTTTGAGAAGACCAATATCCCAATTTAATTATATACTGGTCACTTAGCCCGTTTCACACACAACAGTATACTTTAAATTTTGTAACAAACATTTTGTTTATTCTGAGGTCATAAATGACAACATTCCAAGCTTTAAAGTGTGTACCAATAATGTAAACATTTAATAGTGAGCCTTGAATGTAACTCACAGCTTGGATCCATTTTAATTTTGTTTTATCACTACATTACAAAGGAGCTTGGATCCATTTTAATTTTGTTTTATCACTACGTTACAAAGGACTGCTTCTGTAGTAAAGCATGTGGAAGTTTTCTATCATTTATTTATCATTGTAAATTATATACATGCTGTAAATTGTGATTAAACTGATAGCAATTTCTCTGATTATACTCTTCTCTAATATGTCATTAGAACCTAACCAACGTAGTATTCTTACCTCTTCACAGAAGTGAAAGTGATCTGCTCTCTGTTGGAAGTATGCATCAGTGTGTTGGTGACTTCCTAGGCTGTTCTATGCAGATTCCATTCTGTAGCTCGATCTAATACATAGTGGTCAGGGAGATGATAACTGGTCCCTAGTACTTCTGTTATGGGGTCTAGTCATCTTCCGTAAGAAAAAAAATGTCTTCTTTCTGCATCATAAGACACACAGTTGAGGATTGAGTTTCACACACTATTGACTTAAAAGCAATGCACGTCTTCTGATTTACAAAAGTTTCTCACACTTTAGGATGTTTATTGTGAGGAAATGTTATAAGGAAACTATTTCTTCTAGATTCTTATGTGATTACAGCAAGTACTATATCTTATACACAACACCAGCCCCAGGGACATTCTCCTATAAAAACATGCCTCTAAAAAAGCTTCATACATGGCTAAAATATGGTTAGATCTGGAATGTTCAGCAAAAGGGACAAATTTAATTTTCTTCTAGAATATTACATCAGGTGTATTCCAATTCAATATTCATATTGCAGCTTCAGTTTGGGAGGATTTGTATGCAAATCTATTAAACCTAACCAGGGCCTCCCATTGTAAGCAAATTACTGATATTCTCTGTCCTTCAATGTTAGTATCAGAAATCAAATTCATTATCTGAAATCTAATAAGGCATCTGGAGAAGATTTTTCAAGACATATATTGATTGGTGGGCACCATTGTTAGCAGGGCTGTTCTCCCATATATAAGTAAAAGGTTTTATCCCAGTCATACATTGCCATAATAGTCCCTATATATAAAAAGGGAGATGAGGGTGACCCAAAAAATTAATAGATTAATAAGCCTTATTGGAATTGTGGCTAAATATATATGCAAAACATCTTTTTGACAAAATAGAAGACTGGAAATAGATCTCTTAATGGAGGAATAAGCTGAATTTACATGAAAGTGCTCCATAATAGACAATTGTTTTATTTTACATCATCTCATAACAAAACAACTAATGACAAGAAACCTTTATAGATCTCAGTGCAGCTTTTGATTCTATAAACCAGACATGTCAAACACAAGGCCCGGGGGCCAGATGCGGCCCGCAAAGTGGTTTCATGTGGCCCGGCGAAACCATCCTGGAAACAGTGAGGGAACGGCCCCCACTGCCTTGGCCCTGGTCCAGGCCGTCCGGGAGCCAATGTACAATTTTGTGGTGGCCATCTATGCTGAAACACATTCAGTCTTAGCTCCACAAGGCCATCTAGAAACAGTGAGGAACCAGCCCCTGCCTTGTTGGCCCCGCCCCCTGGGTGCATGCTGGGGAGGTGTCACCCTTTGTGAGGAATGAAGAAATGGACCATGCCTTGGCGCTTGCCCCGGTCCCACTCCCTTCTGCCAGAGACCCTCAGATCTGTTCCACTCCTGCCCAGGCCCCCACAGGCACCCTTGACACGAAAGATTTAGAGCTGGCCATGCTGACCCAGTAGGTCACACCCACTCCATCCAGGCCCACCCAGTAGGCTGCACCCACCCTGGCCACACACCCCTGCCCCCCCCGAGGGCAACCGCAACGCTGATGCAGCCCTCAATGAAATTGAGTTTGACACCCCTGGTATAAACAGAAATATTTTGTGGAAGAAATTGGCTAACTTAAATATGGAACTCAGACATTTACTCTTGGTTAAGGCCCTGTACTTGAACACCCGTTTGAAAGTCCATACCGGTGTAAATGGTTCTGTAACTGAAAGTATACCTACCCATAATCCTGTTAGTTAGGGTTATATTCTAGCCCTGATTCTTTTTAACCTATATGTCAATGTTATTCCAATATTCCTTTATGCTTCAGATATTCATATGCCAAAAATCCATAATAAATTTAATAATATCATTTTATATGCTGATGATATGGTTTTATTGTCACACTCAAATAAGTCTGAAAAATCTATTGGGAAAAATAACAAAATGACTGTGTTCTTAATTTTTTTAAACATCAATAAAACTAAATAAAAAGTGATGACATTTCCAAAAAGGCATGAAATATAATTGGCAAATAAACAGGGAACCTATTGAATAAGTAAATTTCTTTACTTTAAAATGGTTTTTACCAACATAAGGTCATGGATAAATGATTTAAAAAAAAGTTCTGCAAGGGCTAAGTATTAAAAGATATATAATTAAATAGTTTAACCTTGACCCCTATCCTAAAAGTATTCAGGGCAAAAATAGTCCCAATGCTAACTCATTTGAACCAGTTCAGACCCATTTTTAAAGAATCAAAATAGAGCTGGAAAGGACCATGGAGGTTTAGTCCAAACCCCTGCTCAAGCCAGAGGCCTGTACCATTTCAAACAAGTGACTGTCCAGTCTCTTCTTAAAAATCTCCAGTGATGAAGTACCCACAACTTCTGATGGCAAGCTGTTGCACCGG
>NW_015387607.1:345199-350154 GCF_001527695.2 Protobothrops mucrosquamatus
CTCCCAGCCATTTTTTAAAATAGAAAGTTGTAGATATCAGTGCCCAAACTGAGATGGAGTTATTGGCAAAAAATAGATGGCTAAGATAGAGAACTATTTTCCAATTTGAAAAATACCTGTCACAATTCTTAAGAAGGGCCTATTCTAAGAAAGATTTGAGTTGGATTCCATGCCCAAATATAGCCATTTCCATCACCTACCATATTGAGAGAGGATGTGTACATGCAGTGTCCCATGAAATATAATTTCCATAGAATTCTAGGTAAATAATTGGATGAAATGTTTTGAATTAAAAATTGGTAATACTAGTCTTCTAATGAGCAAGAGTTGGCCTAATCTAAGACCTTCATTCAGATCTTTCCAAATGTGATTGCCTTGAAATTTTCTTTCATTTCTGAATTCTTCAAATAGAACAAAGTTATATTGTAAAATTCATTATATAATGGACCTTTAAAAGAGGATTAGACAAATCCATAGACTACAAAGACATAGATGGTTTTTAGTAGCTATAAATTCGTTCCAAAATCAGAGGCAAAATATTTTTTCTGGGAAATATTTATGCTCTGCCGGCATCCCATAGGAAGTTGCTCATCTGCTGTGAGAAAAGAAAGTTGAATCCATATAGTATCTTGTGTTTGTTATAATTGGTGTTGACACTACACTGTTTGAAACATTATTATTATTTATAACCTTTCTCCATGGAGAATCTGGAAGGGTTTGTCTAAAAAGATCACCCAGTGTACAGAAACAACTTAGGACATCACCAGCACACTGATGCATTCTTCCATCAGAGAGCAGATCATTTTCACTTATCTGACGTTTTCATGCTCTACAATGATATATGTTTTCTGATAATTTGCAAGAAGTAGCAGAAGCTTCTCATGTTTATTATGGGGAGGTGTTACAAGAAACTTGCTTTCTCCAGATACTTATGTGGTTATACTAAGTCATATATCTAACATAATGCAACTTATTTTGCCCCAGATGATTCTAGATAAATAACTGGACTAAGTTTTCAAGTGAAAAAACAGCAATTGTAGTCTTCCAAGAGCCAATCTGGTATGGTGGTTAAGGCACCAGTCTAGAAGACGGGAATCGATGAGTTCTAGTCCTGCCTTAGACACAAACCCAGTTCGGTGACCATATGCCAGTCACTCTTTATCAGTCTTAAGAAGCAGGCAAGAGCAAACTACTACTGAAATCCTACCAAGAAAACTACAGGAACTTCTCCAGGCAGTCATCAGGAGACAGCACTGACTTGAAAGAATCATTCCCCCACCAAGAAGTCCTCTATGGCCAAGAATTGAGTTGACTGGGAAGATCCTTGTTCAGATCATCTCAAAACACCCTGAAGATCATAGGCTTCTGAACTTGCCTATCTGCAGTAATCATTATAGTTCTGGCCTATTCCCTAACTATTGCAGTAGCGTCAAGACTATTTTTAATGACTTGCCTCATAATCATGTTTATATTGGATATTTAAAATAGCTGGATATTTTTTTGTACATTACGATGTGTATTTTATTGGATACACACTGAAAAGAAAAGGCATGTTTCAAAGTACATATTTCAAGCACAAAACCCCCCAGAAAATCAGGTAGTTTATACAAACCTTGAAAAATGTAGAAATCTGAGTTGGATGAAAGAAGGCAAAATCAGAACACAAGCCTATCCTCTATACAGTTTGACTCATTTGAAAAGCAGAGTGTTGTTTACATACAATCAGAGAAATGGCCTGTCTTATACAAAAGCTGAATACAAAGCAAAAAACGCATGTATGAATACAGATAGTACTCAATTTACATCCACTCATTCAAGTTTGAAATTACAATGGCAATTACAAAGGGATTTACAATCTATATCTAAAATTATGGCTACTATATGCCTGACAGTCACATGAACAAAATTAGGGTGCTTTGCAATCTGCCACTCTTACGACTGACCACAGGATCACTGCAGTTGCCCCTACCTGCCTATCTTCCCCTTCATCCCGCCCTGCTGGGTCCCTTAGGCCTGTTTCCTGCCTCAATGGGTCCCATATCCTTGGGCTTCCTTCCCCCCCCCAGTCATGACTTGTTCCACTTACCTTTTCCAATGATCACATTTCCCAGGGAGAAGCAGCTGATGTGCCATGTGGCTTTACCTAGATAGAAGCCACGTGATGGCATCCTGGAAGCAGGTGCCATTTTGGAAGGTGGTGCAATTCTCACATTCTGAGAATTGCAGCCTCTCCCAAAAGGGTACCCATTTCAGGGATGGCATGAAGCAAGCTGTGTATAGGAAGGCTGAACAGCGGATAGACTGCTGCTTTTTCTGAAAAGTGATCTCTGAAGATCAACCTTTTGAAAAAAGCTGATCTGCCATTTGGTCTTCCTATAAAAGGGCTGTGTGGTGCCATTCCAAAGTAGGTGCCATTTTGGGAGTGGCAGAGGCCACTTTAAATCATCCTGGAGCAGGCGCCATTTTGGGAGCGGCTATAATTCTCGAATCCAAGAATTGCGCCCATTTCCAAAATGGTGCCTGCTTCTGGAATGACACTATATGGCTTCTGTATAGGAAAGCAGCTCAGCAGATCAGCTGCCTTTCTGAAAGGCAATCTTCAGAGAGAGCCTTTCAAAAAAAGCAGCCAGTCCACTATGCAGTGTTCCTATGCAGGGGTTGCTTTGGGTTATCCAACTTCCAAAATGGCACCTACTTCCAGGATGGTATCATATGGCTTCTGCACGATGAATCTCCTTGGGTAAGGTGGCTTTCAGAAAAAGTAAGTAGAGCGGGGTAGGGGGTTTCCAAGGGTGTGGGACCCAGAGTGATGGGAAGCTGTTCAAGGGAGGCCTCCAGATTGGGGGGGGGCTGGTCCAATGCAGGACAGGTGTGATTTGGGGAGGTGCTGTAATGTGGGCCTGTGTCTGACCTCCCAGGACCGTTACCAGTCTCTAAGGGATCCATTGGTCCATTTAATAACCACAATGGAGAGATTGCATGATGGTCATTAAGTGAGGCAATCATGTGGACTCAATTACAACCATAAATCCGGGCTCAGTTCTGGTCATAAGGCGAGGACTACCTATACTGCACAGAGAGGTCCAGAGAAGACATTGTTCATGTGTTTCATTTCAAAAGGGCAAGGGACTGGAACTTTAGCTTATGTGACTTGGAGGAGAAGAGGTCAAATTCACGCTAGAAGAATTGCCATCTCCCTGGTCCACACTTTCGATGTTGCTGCTGCCATCTCCCTGGTCCACACTTTCGATGTTGCTGCTGCCATCTCCCTGGTCCACACTTTCAATGTTGCTGCTGCTGCCGCCTCCTCCTACTGCAAAGTAACTACCTCTGCCCAGGCTAAAGCCACTTCTGTAGCCACTTCTGTAGCCAGCAGCCGAACTTCGTGAAATATGTGAAGAGATAACAGCTGCGAAAAGAAGACACAGACTTAGAGAAGAGCCCAGGCATTTTCTGTTCTAAGAAAGACAGCTACTGGTACCTTGTAGAAATTATAAGAAGGGTAATCACTATGGACTCTGTCAAGTCCATCCTTCCTATAGGACCTTCAAACGTTCCCCAAAATTAAATGATTTTGAAACTTGTTTATTTTATTTCTTAATAGTGGCAAACGTCAGATGAAAAAGTATGATGTACTTGCTTGAGATCAAATGCAAGAATTCCATGGCCACGGGAGAACTGAGGATGAAATTACTAACATGTTGTGAGATTTGGTGATGGATCAGAGTTCCTACAGATTTGTGTGTTGCTGTCTGAGGCCTGAAAAATTGGTTGAATTCTGTCCTATGGCATTCTACAGGTGTTTAAAAAAGTAGATAGAAACAGATGCAAATTTTCACCCCATACCTGTGGTACTATGTTGACATAATATACCAAGAACTTTGCTGTGCTCTGCTAGTGTAATTGCCCCAGTTATGATTGCAAAACCTACAACTGTAGGGGAAGAGACAGGGCAGGAGAGTGGAAGGACAGCACAAAGTGCAGTTTTCTCCATCTAAATCAGTGGTTCTCAACCTTTTTAATGCCGCGACCCCAACCGGTCGTAAGTCGAGGACTAAACCGGTCGTAAGTCGAGGACTAAACCGGTCGTAAGTCGAGGACTAAACCGGTCGTACGTTGAGGACTACCCAACCGGTCATAAGTCGAGGACTTTTCCTGCCCGGGAGTGCCGCGCATGCGTGGTTCCGCCCCCTGCGCTGGCCGAGGCGTAGCTGGCAAGCGGCAGAGACGGAGCAGGCCAACCACCAGCTGGCCCATCCCAAGGGAGGTAAGGCACCCGCCGGAAAAGGGGAAAAAAATGGCGGACAAAAAAATGGCGGACAGCCTTGCTTGGCGACCCCCGTGAAATGGTCGATCGACCCCAAATGGGGTCCCAACCCACAGGTTGAGAACCACTGATCTAAATAGAGGCAAGGAACCTCTTAATCAATACTGTACAGCAAAGATCCAATATATTCTTCACTATACTTACAGATGTTCACTGCACCAGCTGCATCATTTGACAATCTGTCAAGAAACAAAACAGAAGTCAAGCATGGGTAAGAATTCAAATATATTCTGAGTATATACAGCTGACTGAAAGAAAACCAATGTTGTTTGACTATTGTTGCAAAGTCATCAAGTCCTTAGGGATACTGAAGGATGAACTTCATGGGAAAGAGGCTCAATGTGCCCACAGAACTAGATGCTAATGGGGATTGGTTTTTTTTTATGGAGTTTGAGGACTTCCACCAAAAAACGGCAAGACCTGTAAAGAGGGTCTGTTGATTATATACCTGGCTCCCTGCTATGTATCAACAGCCCTGCCTGAGCTGGCCGACGTA
Source organism: Protobothrops mucrosquamatus (assembly GCF_001527695.2). Taxonomy (NCBI): domain Eukaryota; kingdom Metazoa; phylum Chordata; class Lepidosauria; order Squamata; family Viperidae; genus Protobothrops; species Protobothrops mucrosquamatus. The sequence continues at coordinate 350,023 of NW_015387607.1, forward strand.
ATAGCCGGGGTGGCGGTTGCGACCCCCAGACTTATGGTCATGGGGGATTTCAACCTGCCATCGGTGGGCGAGGCGTCGGCGGCAGCTCAGGAGTTCTTGGCTTCCATGACGGCCTTGGACTTGACCCAGTTG
>NW_015387607.1:352070-354053 GCF_001527695.2 Protobothrops mucrosquamatus
GGATTATTCCGGATCTCCCCTCCTTCCGCCGTGCCCTCAAGACATGGCTTTTCCATCAAGCGGGATTGGCCTAGGGGGAGATTTTATAGGGATTTTAAAGGGATTTTATAATTTTTCTAAACACAGGTTATTTAATATATATTTTAATTTGGCTTTTAGATATTTATTGTATAGCTCTGTTTTTACTTACCTGTAAGCCACCCTGAGTCCCTCGGGAGAAGGGCGGGGTATAAATTAAAGTAATAAATAAATAAATAAATAAATCTACTTAGATATGGGCTATCACTGACCGACTTTCTTCTCCTTCCAGAAGCTTTCTATAGGTGGCAATCTCAACATCTAGGGTGAGCTTCACATTCAGTAGTTCCTGATAATCCTTGAGTTGTTTGGCCATATTTTGCTTGGCTTTCTGAAGACCATCCTCAAGTTCAGCCAGTTTCTGCCTTGCGTCTTTGAGTGCCTGTTCACCTCGGTCTTCTGCTTCAGCAATCTTTGCCTGTAGATTAGCACACTTAGGGGAGGAAGGAAAGAGAAATTAGCATAGTAGGTCTTCCCTTCAGAACAGAGCAAAATATCTTCAGTTATATTATCCCATAAGCAATATGGTAATTTATATTGGGCCAAGACCCATCCTTGGGCTTTTTTAGAATCTCTAAAGGCACACCCAAAATGTCAAGGGCCACCTGCTCCAAACATTGTAAGCATGGATGGTATTAAAGAAATAATATGATTATGTGCAAGATATTCCAACTTTGGAAGAACCATTTTGAGTATGAAATCATAGGGCTAGAAGGGATCTTGGATGTCTTCTAATTGAACCTCCTGCCCAAGTCAGGAGTCCTTATACCAAATGGTTGTCCATTTTTTTTTATTAAAAGCCTCCAGTGATGAAGCACCCACAACTCTGAGACGGAAGTATTTAAGCTTGCAATCAAATGGGAAAATTTCAGTATCCTATATGGAACAATTGGTTTATTGTTTCGTGACTAGTGACAGGATTGCCTTCTTCCCAACAATTTCCAGTAGCAGTGTCAGCCATGTTGCTTTATGCTTGACAGGATGAAGTACTGTCTACATGTAATCCTTGACTTACGACTGTTTGAAGTTATGACAGAACCCCCCCCAAGTTACTTCCAACCCAGTGTTGAAGTTATGATTGCAGGTGTGCTGCAACTGCCCCCTCTGCCTATCTGTCCCCCCCCATCCTGCCCTCGGCCTGCTTCCCACCTCACTAGGCCCCTTAAACCCCGTATGAATTGTGGTTCCTCTGAAAATGGTGCCCCCTTATGGGATGAAGTCACACAGCCCAGGGATGCTGTGGGGCAGAAAGGCCTGCACTTCTACCCAGTGCAAGCTCCAGGGCTTTTCTAAAGTGTGTGATTGGTGTGAGGAGGTTGTGGTGCCTGGTGGGGTGGGAAGCATGCCCAAGATATGTGGGGATCCCAAGGGAGGGTGCCTCAGGGATCAGGGAGACCTTGGGAGAATCCGGCAAGCATTCCTAGGCCTATGCTAGGCCTCCCAGGGCCTCCTACACCTGAGGCACCCCATGCTCTGCTTAATGACAGCATCGGGGAAAGCTGGGGGGGCATTAAGCAAGGCAATCAGAAAATTGTTAACTGAGGCAATTACATCACCTCGCCTGACAACTGCAACAACCTGCAACGATAATGGGCAGGCGTCATTACTGTCATGTGTCAAGGGTTCCCTGAGATGGAAAGTTGAAAGAAGTGTGCGGACCAGGGAAAAGATGACTGTTTACGGTTGCATGTTAGCCAGGAAATTTACAACTGTTTGGAAAAAATAATTGGTATGGGGACATTATGTGGATAAGCATCATAGATGCTGCGTTATACTTTGTTTTGCAGGCAGGTAATGTAAAGAGGTAGTTTATTTATTTATTTATTTATATTTAAATTTATATGCCGCCCTTCTCCCCATGGGACTCAGGGCGGCTCACAGCATATTAAAACATTGTACAAAAAA
>NW_015387607.1:356254-358951 GCF_001527695.2 Protobothrops mucrosquamatus
GCGGCAGTTGTCTCCCATGCCGCCGCCTGATTTTCCGCCGAGTCGTGGACCAGATCCTCCGGATATGTCTATGTGTGTCCTATTGTGTTTCATCTATAGTGGTACCTCGGGATTTGACTACTTCAAAACTTGTCGAATTTGGTACTTGATACAAAAATGTTGTCGGTACTCGCAGTTTCATTGGGATTTAGCCTGTTGCAAAAGGAAGAGGGCAATGATCACAGAGGAGGTAGCATTATATTAAGGATGAAAAAGTAAAGTTTTTCAACTGGGGAGCACAGTATGATCATAACTTTGGGAGAATGCAGTGACCTACCTGTTTTTTCACACCTTCAGTTTCAGCCTTTACTCTCAGGACATGGCGGTTAAGTTCTGTAATCTCATGCTTGGCGTTACGAAGATCATCACTATGCCTTCCAGCAGTACTCTGGAGTTCCTCATACTAAAAATAAAAAAAATGGTGGAAAGCAGCCACCATAGCTTAATTATTATTTAACTACATGAGTCAGTTTTATTCATTTCTGAAAGTATATCTGTGTGTTTGTCTACCAGACTCCCTCAGTCTGGTGCTTTAGTGTGCTTTGGAAAGGAAATCTTAGATTTCCTAGTCAAAAATCATTGCCAATGCTAACTGAGAAGTATGGAGGGTGCTCTTGAGGTCACCAGGTTGGGAAAGCAGGCATGTAAACACTGAAGCAAATTGAAAGAGAAATAGGAGGGAATCAGATTTTCAACCCTTGTACTCTACAAGAGGCCAGAATGGCATGCAGTTTCCCTGATTACTAATAAATTTACAATAAACGACTGGGGGGGGACAATGAGAAAGGAGAAGAGGTAATGTCCCTCCAACACCTGGCTTTGCTAAATTCCAATTCTGGAAGAAAACATTTGACCACCTCTTACAGCTAACTCTGTGTAATAACTGACCCACCCGACTCCCTTGATTTACCTTGCTTTGGTACCAAGCTTCAGCCTCAGCTCGGCTTTTCTTTGCAATGTCTTCATACTGGGCTTTGACTTCAGCAATGATGCTGTCGAGGTCCAGGTAGCGATTGTTGTCCATGGACAAAATCACAGAAGTGTCCGAGATCTGCCTCTGTAGGTCTGCCAGTTCCTGCACGTGTTATAGGAATGGTCCACTCAGAAAACATACATAAAATGATCAGGCCTTGGCAAGTACCTAATTCAAAATTTAGAGCAAGCGATCCTTTCTATTAGTAGATGAGTAAGGAAATTGGAAGGGGGTGTTCATTTTGCATAATTTCTTTTGTTTCCCAAATTACTTTCAACTTTTTTCTAAGGGTCACATTCATTGATCGAAAATACAATTGACCAGAAAGAACAGATTGGGATGAGAGCTGTTAAAAAATGTCTATAGAAAATCCAAAGAATTGCACAGGGCAATAGAATCCCCAGCATTGTTTTCCTAAAAAATCGTCTTTGTCCTCCAACTTGTTAAATTTAAGAATCTATAGCAGTGGTGGCGAACCTATGGCACAGGTGCCAGAGGCAGCACTCAGAGCCCTCTCTGTGGGCATGCGCGCCGTCGCCCCAGTCCTAGGCCTTCAGCTGGGTTTTATAAAATCTTTTCACTTTAGGCCTCCGCCGCCATGTGCAAAAAAAAAAAAAAGATTCAATCAGTCAATTTCAACTTCTCGCGGGGAAAAAAAAGATCTTGCAAAGTTGGAATTGATTGATTGTACTTTTTAGTCCCACCCAGTCTGCCGTTACCATCGCAGCCACGCCCAGCCAATGGGCCACACCCACCTGGCACTCGATGATGCATGTGGGTTTTGGGTTGCAGTTTGGGCACTCAGTCTCTAAAAGGTTCACCATCACTGATCTATAGCCTAGGTACAATCAATTATTTGGAACTTGTACAAGAGAATTTTGGGGTTACAAAATACTTGATCAATATGTTTTTGTCTAATGAGAGCATTTATCTTTAGATCTTTGAGTTCTGGAACTGCAGGATTTGTTACATAAGTCTTAATTCTGAACCTATTTTTTTAAGTCTTAATGTTCTTTAAATTACTTTAGGAATTTTCAACATCTTTTGATTTTAATTTATCATTCCTTCCTTCCTCCCTCCCTTCCTCCCTCCCTCCCTCCCTCCCTCCTTCCTGAAAATATGCTACAAATTTCTTTTTTAGCAAACTTGTTTATCTAGGGTCAAGGGAGAGGGGACTTCTCACAATGAAACTGCTTCAGGATTGTAAATGAATACTGTAGCTATCTTTTTGGCAGGACATATAATTGCATAATAGAGCACAGTTCAAAGAAAATACTATTGAGACTTACCATTTCATGTAGGACTCTGAGGAAATCAATCTCCTCAACTAAAGATTGTAATTTAGTTTCTAGTTCTGGTTTGTTCATGTAGGTAGCATCCACTTCCTAAAAAGAAAACACTGGATTTAAGGGCAAGAAGTTAAAGCACTTCAGTTATTAATCAATTATAACTTGAGTATTATTCAATATTAAAATACATGTACATATATTTATTTATTTATTTATTTATTTTATTTGATTTATATCCCGCCCTTCTCCCAACGGGACTCAGGGCGGCTCACAGCATATTAAAAAACATAAACACATTTACAACCCCACCCAAGTAAAACCAATTAAAACCGAATATTTAAAGCTGTGCTATTTAAAATTACTCTTAAGAAAAACCCGATTTAAAATCCTCCCTAG
>NW_015387607.1:360869-432096 GCF_001527695.2 Protobothrops mucrosquamatus
GTTTTTAAAAGGATCCTGATACTATCCCCGATTCTCAGATGTGGCTGGTCAATCATAACAAAGCCGTATGGCTTAGGCCTGCCATAGTTGGCCTGGACAATCATCTGCAAATAGCAGTTCTTCGGTTCTCTGTGTCAATGTAATGGTCATCTGAATTTGTGCAACCCAGGAATATTAACTATGCTGAGATCTTAGGGAGTTGAAATCCATGTACATGCAGAGCACCTGATGGCCAAGAGCCAACATATGGTTCTTTTACCCCCCTTACACATAGCCAGTAAATCACCTTGGCACTTTTGTTTTTAACAGAGCCTGTTGTGAGATCTTTAGGTGCAATGAGCTGTGTGAGATCCTTAGCTGCAGTATAAGCAAAGGGTATAAAAGAGGGAGCAAAGCTGAAAACATTCAGAGCCAGCTGGGGTTAGTAGTTAAAGCATCAGACTAGTAACTGAGAGATTGTGGCTTTAAGTCCCATCTTAGGTACAAAACCAATTCAATGATTCTGGACCAGTTACTCTCAACTCTAGGAAGCAAGTAATGGCAAACTACTTCTGGAAAATCTTGCCAAGAAACCACAGGGACCAGTCCAGACATAAAAAAAACCACCTGATTTGCTGGCACAAACATGCATAAAAGAGGGAGTAAGATGAAAGTCTTACTTGCTCCTGTAATCCTCAACAAGGTTTTGGGTGGTATGTAGCTCTCCATCCAGCCTTACTTTCTCCTTCTCCAGATCATTCACCTGTGTCCTAAGATTGTTGATGTAAGCCTCAAAAAGTGGCTCAATGTTACTCGTCACAGTTTTCTGGTCATGTTCCTGTAGCAGAGCCCATTTTGTTTCCAGCACTTTATTCTGTTGCTCAAGAAAACGCACCTGGAGGAAGAAAGACACGGATTTTTTTTGTAGGGAAGGGGGATTAAATGATAACTTGAGAAACATTTTAGAGGATTTATCTTGATTTGTTCTTGAGTGGATTGTAAATGTTACTTTTTCTCCTTTTAATATCCTGGATATATACATAATATATTAAGGGAAAGTGGATTGGAAAAAGATGTGCATTATTTTAAAACTGGAGAAAGAACCATCAGTAACATGGTATGCTTACGGTACTGTTCTCATAATTGAAAATGCAATGGATTAAAAGATCTTGTAAGAAAAGTCAAGCTAATACATTCCATGTGATACTATAATAACAGAAACTGGATTCTGAAGAAATAAGATAGAAAAAGAGTATTGCCATTTTTTGAAATTTTGTGTTGGAGAAAATTGAGAATATCATGGACAGCAAAGAAAAAAACCCAATCGATCATCGAACAAATCAACCAAAAGTTTTCACTCAAGAGGCAAATAACCAGGCTGAATTTATCCTATTTTGGACACATTATGCAAAGGTCTAACTCCCTGGAGCAGTTTCTAATCTTGAGAAATGTGGAAGAAAAGACTAGCAGCACATTTACAGAGGTAATGAGTTCACCTATTGGAAGATCTGAGGATCCAGCTTGCCTCCAGAAATCGTGGGCACTCCATCATTGGAGATTTTTAAGAACAGGCTAGACAGTCACTTGTCTGAGATGTTATACGTCCTCCTGCTTGAGCAAGGGGCTGGACTAGGAGACCTCCAAGGGCCCTTCCAACTCTATTCTATTCTAAACCTGGAGAAAAATCTATGTATTTTTGTAGTATGTAGTGTATATAGTGTTGCTAAGAGTCAATACTAACTTATGATGTATAATTCTCAAGCCTTATTTTGTATGTACTTTGAATGGGATACCTACCTATTCCACATCCCATATTACTCATCAACACTCAGTTCTCTGTATATATTATAAGCTAAATTTCTCTAGGATAAAGGCTTATAATCATGCCTGCCAAAATGGTTTCATGAGCTTCATATACCACTTATTTCTTAAAAATACAATTTATGCATAAAGGATAATGATGAAGCCATTCTGATTAGCTCTCATTTTTTCTGTCACTATTATATAGTGTGAAACTATTGACCTACTGAGAATCATTTTAGAGAAAATATGTTAACTTTTCCTTATAGCATTACTCCAGTCAAGTTGCTGTTGCAAATGCAGCAAGACCAGGCAAAAATTGGCAGCTCTGTAATTTCATTTAGGTGGTGCCAGCTAGTAATAAATAACAGCTGTAATGACACGAGCAAAAATTGCAAAAGGAGTTGTAGGAAAGGCTCTTGAGCTCTTTCCCCAATTCATTGCATCCTGAAATAACAAAGCATTTATTTATTCTCACCTTATCAATGAAGGAGGCAAACTTGTTGTTGAGTATCTTGATCTGCTCTCCTTCTTCTTTGCGGATCTTCTCTATGGTAGGGTCAATCTCCAGTTTGAGAGGTGCCAACAAGTGGGGATTGATAGTTACTTTTTGGATTCCACCTGGTGGGCAAACTGGGAAGCAAGGGTCCCTTCTTCTCCCACCAAAACCAGCTCCACCTAGCCCATAGCCTTCACCAATACCACCACCAACAGCATACCCATTACAAATTCCACTACCATACCCATAGCCTCCACCGATGCCACTGCCATAACTGCCTCCAACTGCAATCCTCCTGGGTCCACCAAGATTGTAAAGGCTTTGGCTGCCAAAACCAGCCCCACCGGCCCTGCCCCAGCCAGCACTGCCAATACCACAGTTTCCACCTCTGCCCACACTTTGTGAGCTCCAGTTGGTGTGACACAAGTTAGGTAGAATGGCAGATGAGTTACTGAAGCCTCTCCTCTGAATTCTGATGTTGGCTCGGTGAGACATTTTAGTTGGTGAAGAGCTGGAGAACAAAGATGCAGAAAGAGGTATAGAGAGGAAGAGAGGACACAGTCTCTGAAGTAGAGGCAAGTGTAGGTGTGAGCTCTAGATTTTAAGGTTTCTTCTTTTATTTATATTGTCAAGGAAGTGGGATTGGTTGTGATTGCAGTTGATCAACTTTCTGATTAATGTTGCTGGGCATGCCCTAAGGCTTTCTGAATTGTGACATCACTGTTTTGTCATACACACTCCACACTAAGGCTAAATGGTGATGCAACCAGCTAAGTCCATGGTTCTCAATATTTTCTTGCTCGTGGCCCTCTTCTGAGCCTCATTTCTCTCTGGCTCCCCCTCATAGCTGCTTTTACTTATTGTAAATTTATTTACAATACAATATCGTAAATTGTAGTAATTTTCAGTATTTATGCTGCTGTGATTAGCACGGAGAGTGAAATGTCTAACAATCCATTGGTTATTTGCCTGGCAGTTAAATTTGGGTGGTTGTTTCAGAAACCTACTGTGATCCCTTAGATCCCACCAGTGATCTAAGCCATTGTTAGTTGTCAATTCGGAATAATAATTTCCTCAAGCTTTGCCCTAGATCAGGGGTAGGCAACCTTGGCTCTTTTATGACTCGTGGACTTCAACTCCCAGAATTCCTGAGCCAGCATGGCTGGCTCAGGAATTCTGGGAGTTGAAGTCCACGAGTCATAAAAGAGCCAAGGTTGCCTACCCCTGCCCCAGATGATGAAGATGGGCCAGGGAATTGAGTTTAATTTGTGATCAAGCTAGAGAACAAGAACTGATGAGAGGCTGTGCTCCAAATCAGTTCCTCGTGCCTTGTGAGGATGATGGTTTTTTTCATTTGTCACTTTTTTTCGGAAAAAAAAATCACCACAGGGATGGAGGCACTCCACCTTTGATGTCTAAATGCAAAGCAGAATAAAGTTTCAAACCATTAGGAGGAAAACTGGCTCTGGAATATTATCTTCCCCAAGTTGGAGATGTTTTGCAGAACTTGAACTGCAGACTTATCCAAGGTTTGTAATGCTAGGCAAGTAGGCCATTGAAAGGCTTGTCCTTAAGGGAGAATTGGTGGGAAGCAATGACCATATCCTGTATCTTTCACTTGCACCACAAGTTGAGGGTTGGGGGAGAGATCCGGGTTCTTGAACCATCTAGAACAGCAAAATTGTTCTATAGTCTGTTCTCTATAGATGCAGCCTAGATTCAACCATTATGTGACTTGTTTGCTTTGAACCTAGCATGCTCTGTATAATTGAGTATTGTGAATATTTGCAAACCATGATTTATGGCTTAGTACATAAATGGCTTGTGAGTTGCATACCATGGGTAAGGATTTATTATCATGGTAAACCTATCAGTTGTTGCTTTTAAATTTATTGTAACAAGTTAAAAAACACACACACGCAAAACAAAAATATGAAGAAAAAAACAAAAGATAAAAAACAAAAGCAAGCCAGACTAATCAATATATATCACATATCCAATATTAGAAAATACTTATACATTTCTGAATCTGAATTGAAGAGAATATCCTTGAACCCATTAGTTGTGGCTTATTGAATAAAATATCCTCAAGCAAAACTTGAACAATACCATTTGTGAATCTAGTCAGAAATGGATGTTCTGTTTTACCCATTTAAATTGCTTCCAGCCTGTCTTTTTAATCAACTGAATCTCAAAGTCCCAGTCCCAGAGATAAGTTAAAAATAATAATGTCGGTAGAATCCTGGCAACCCTGCATAAGGTTGCCACACATCCAGGCATTTATGAAATAATTTTAAAAAGCAACTCCTCAGCAGAAATTGTGTTGGCAGAGGCCTGGTGCCATCACTCTTGCAGCATGTGAAGCAATTCAATAATCAAAAAATAAACACTGCAATCATGTTTATTGAAATTTAAAGGGAGCGGGTCAGTCTCGATTCTTAGCAATTTTATGAACAGCTCAGTAATCTGCCATTGACCACCCATAAGCGCAACCAATATACTTTCCATCCTGTACCCAGATCAGACTGCCAAAGGTCCAGATAACCTGGATCCCTGTGAGTGCTTTGCAACTAAACCTCTATTACATTCTCACTACTACTGTCTGCTTTAATTAGCTAGGTGGGGCAGGAGGCCAAGCCACAAGTGAAGGAATTAAACTAACACAGTGATTCTGGGCACGTCTTCAGACTCACAGGTTCAAAAGCTTCCAAGTAGCACCACTGAACAGCACCTTTATCATCTCAATAGACTTTGTACATTTGGAGAAAATGTGATTTTATCCATGAAATAGTCTACCAGGCAACCTCAACTTATGCTGACTGGATTTTCAGGCTTCCCCAAAAGGTTCCAGGACACTTTAAGAAGTGCAGCCATTTGGCGTTCTGCAGCTGTCATAAGGACAGAGAAGTACAGCAGTAGTTATATTTCACCACCTTTATTGCCGACAATTCTCTTGAATCTGGATGCTTACTCTTGTCTGGGTGCACTAGCTTTTTGTTTTGTGCCAGCATCACTGCACCATTTCATCGAGCTCCAGAATAAAACAAAGAACTGCCTGAGACATAGGGTGGGGGAGAGGCTGCTCAGGAGTAACCCGGTTGAGTACCCTAATTGCTTCCATATTCTAGAGGTCAGCAAGGTGGCAACAGAAACATCTTCCAAATTGCTTGGAAATTCTCCAAGTGCCAGCAAGAAATTTGCTGGATCATTAGATGTGTGGGGTGGACCACCTTAATAGGTCCTGCCTCCCTGCGGAGATTGATGATTTCAGTTAACATCATTGTCACAAGGAAGTGATCTGTCCATGATATGGATGGAAAATTCCCCCAGAAGCATATCACAGTATACATTTGCCACAACATATCCTCTTCCCTGCAAAAAAATGAATTTGACCTCCATGAATAGGAACACTTCCTCCCCCCCCCCCCTTCCATGGGCCATCTCTTCATTCAGGTAAGTCTTAGTATTGTGATCCCTTTGAAGTACGCCAGACCAGGAAAAATGACTCTACAGGTTTGACTGGAACGATATATTGACATTGGCTATAGTAACAGAAACTTTGAAAGCCTGCATATATTTTCCCTCCTCTCCTTACATCCCAGAGAGTTAGGGCAAAGCCAGGCTGAGTTTCTTTCTAATGTTTTCTTTGTTTCTTGCACTTAGACCATGCTTTTCTACAATTTTAGTAATGTCTCTGGATACCTTTTCCAAGTTGTCAATGTGGTCCTCCATTGTAATACACGGCAATTCTCTGGTGTGGCTGGTTTTATTACCAGTGGTATTCAGTAGCATGATCCTGAGCCCAGAGTGCCCAGTAATCTAGTTCCTGAGTAGAGATTGTGAGGCTGGAAGTAAAGATGGGAATTGAATCTCTGGTATCAGCCTGGCTGTGGGGGCCCTGAAGTAAGCAGGTGTGGGGTGCGTGGGGCAGCTCCACCCTCCCACCTGCCTCACCTTAACTCGTGGCAGTGGCACTGGTGCGATGCACGCTCTCCTGCCCCATTGTGGCAGTGAGCAATCAGACAGTGGGATGGAGTGGGTGGGCTCTTAACTAGGGCTTATTTTTGGGGTAGGGCTTATATTAGGCACATGCCCAAAAATCAGGCTAGGACTTATTTTCTCTGTGGGTCTTATTTTAGGGGAAACACAGTATTTCATTTTTCAATCAGTTGCATGGTTGGCTTGTCTACTTATAGTCACTGTTTCCACTCCGTGAACAAGATGGTTAGAATGAACAGCGGTGTGGAGTTTGTTTAAAGCTTATTGTATTATCTGCAGAGTAGTTCTAATCACAGCTGAAAGGAGAGTATTCCTCTCATTTTTTGGGGTGGTGGTGGTGTTTATTGTAGACTGATAAGACTATTCAGCAAGCTAAAAGTATCCACATTTTGGGGATAAGATGTCAGTGAGTCTTGTTGAAGCCAGAATTAGGGCTTATTATGATGATTTAATGCACTCCTACATTGGGAAGCACTGTTCTTAGACATTAGCCAATCTTGGCCTGCTTTTAAGGCCCAGGAACTCTCATTCAGCGATTTCTTCTTCTTCTTAGGCAACATTCGAAAGAAACTGATATATAGCTGAGGTGGGCATATAATTGAGATCTCAGAAATCATTAATTGAATTGCTCCTCCATTAATTATCTTCATAAGATAATTTTGTACTTTTTTTTACTTGGATCTGTTTGAGATTGGAGTGGCCTATATGTCCAGTAAAAAAACAACCCAAAAAACAGAAACATCCTATTTTGAGAAAGAGGTGATCTAGATATATATAAATAGTGCCTTTGAGTCTGTTTTTCACTCCTGGTGACTGCCTGAAAGAATCCCTGCAGTTTTCTTAGCAAGGTTTTTCAGAAATGCTTTCCAGATAGTAGTATCTGTGAGAAGGATCTTGGAGACTTAGTGGACAATCACTTAAATATGAGCCAGCAGTGTACTGCAGCTGCCAAAAAAGCCAACACAGTTCTGGGCTGCATTAACAGAGGGATAGAATCAAGATCACGTGAAGTGTTAATACCATTTTGTAATGCCTTGGTAAGACCACATTTGGAATTCCTGCATTCAGTTTTGGTTACCACGATGTAAAAAAGATGTTGAGACTCTAGAAAGAGTACAGAGAAGAGCAACGAAGATGGTTAGGGGACTGTAGGCTAAAACATATAAAGAACGGTTGCTGGAATTGGGCATGTTTAGTCTAATGAAGAGAAGGACGAGGAGTGACATGATAGCAGTGTTCCAATATCTCAGGGGCTGCCACAAAGAAGAGGGCGGGTCAACTATTCTGCAAAACACCTGAAGGCAGGACAAGAAGTAACAAATGGAAACCAATCAAAGAGAGAAGCAACCTAGAACTAAGGAGACATTTCCTGACAGTTAGAACAGTTAATCAGTGAAAACAACCTGCCTTCAAAAGTTGTGAATGCTCCAACACTGGAAGTTTTTAAAAAGAGACTGGACAACCATTTGTCTGAAATGGTATAGGGCAGGGGAGTCAAACCACAACCACTCCATTGCTGGCAATGGCAAAAAAGTTGCGATACGTTGCAACATGTCACGTGACATTGCGAGTTTGACACCCCTGGTATAGAGTTTCCTGCCTGAGCAGGGGTTGGACGAAGACCTCCAAGGTCCCTTCCAAATTATTTATTATTATTATTATTATTATTATTATTATTATTATTATTATTATTGTTGTTGTTGTTGTTGTTGTTGTTGTTGTTGTTATTTAGTACAACGGTATTGGTGATTATTAGTAGTGGAAAATTAGTTCCAGAGGCAATACATTTTTTGCGGTGAAATATTTATGCTCTGCAGGCATCCCAGAGGAAGTTGATTAACCACTGTGAGAAAAGAAAGCTGAATCCATATAGCATCTCATCCATATATTGTTTGAAACCTTACTTATAGGCTTCCTCCATGGAGAATCTGGAAGGGTCGAAAAAGGTCACCCAGTGTAGAAAACAACTTGGCACATCACCAACACACTGATGCATTCTTCCAGAGCAGATTACTTTCACTTATCTGAAGGATTCCATGCTCCAGAATGATAGATGATAGATGTCTTCTGATAGATTTGCAAGAAGTAGCAAAAGCTTCTCACCGCTGTAAGAGATTTATTGTGTGGAGGTGTTTCAAGAAACCTGTTTCCTTCAGGTTTTTATGTGGTTACATTAAGTCATAGCAGCAGTGCTTCTTTTTGTAAGAAAAAAGGTGCCGGAACTCACATCTTGTTAATCTTTTATTTAAAAAATTATATATTCAGTTCTTAGCAGGACCGGTGGTTGAAAAGTAATTAGTATTTTTTTTTTTAAATTTGGGGTCACATTTTTATACTAAAAACTTAAAAAAGATTTTCAATTCACCAACGATTTTTTAAAATAAAGAAATGATTTACCTTTCGCACGTAGTTGATCACTGTACACCCACCCACACATGTCAGTTGTGTAATGAATCATAATGGTCGCTGCCCACAGTAAACACTCAGTGTGTGACCACACAACCAATCACAAGCTGAGCAGTGCCACAAGCTGAGCAGCATCATCACAACCAGCGCGGACAAAGTATGCATGCATTGGACTCGACACACAAGCAACCCTCATGCACCGTTTTAATGATTTTGCCACTGATCTACGCTTGACAGGGTGATTCAAGTTCATGTGGACCAAACATCAAAATTTTCAAAAGTTACCTTTAAAACGTGGAAAAATCTGTCGAAAAAAGGTGCCGGAACTCTGTTCCGGTGTGTTCTATGACAAAAAAAGCACTGCATAGCGGTACATGTAATATATAGTGCAAACTATTTTGTTCCAGGTGATTCTAGATAAACAATTGCAGTACATTTTACTAATGAAAAACCAGCAACGCTAGTCTTCTAAAAGCCAATTTGGTGTAGTGTTAAGACACCAGTCTGTGAGTTCTAGTCATGCCTTAGAAATAAATCCAATTTGGTGATCATGTGCCAGTCACTCTTTTTCAGCCGTAGGAAGCAGGCACTGGCAAATCACTTCTGAAATCTTAGCAAGAAAAGGGCAGAGACTTCTCCAGGCAGGTGCCAGGTGTCAACATTGACTTGAAGCAAAATAATAATAATAAAAAATTAATGGCCAAGAATTGGTTTGACCTTTGTTCAAATCTTCCCAAAACATATTCCCTTGAAGATCATAGGTGTCCAAAATCGCCCATTTGCAGTATCATGATTCTGGCCTGTTTCTTGACAACATTACAATAATGCCAAGACTGATTTTTTAATGAATTGCCTCATAATCATGTTTTTATTGAATATACATATTGAAAAGTAAAGCCATATTTCAAAGTACAGATTTCAAGGATAAAAAACAGTGCAGAAGATTATCTAGTTTACACAAACCTTGAAAAATGTAGAAATCTGACATGGATGAAAGAAGGAAAAATCGGAACATGAGCCTCAATACGGTTTGAATCATTTAAAAAGCAGAATGCTGTCTATGTACAAGCAAAGAAATGGACTGTCTTACAAAATTTGAACACGGAGCAAAGGACAGATGTATGAATACTGCATGGAGAGGTCCAGGGAAGACATGGTTCACGTGTTTCATTTTTAAAAGTACAAGGATTTGGACCTTTAGTTTATGTAACCTGTCGGAGGATAGGAAACAAACTTCATGCTAGAACAGCTGCCATCTCCAAGATCTACACTTCCAATGTTGCAGTTGCCACCTCCTGCTGCAAAGCAACTACCTCCACCCATGCTGAAGCCACTTCCATAGCCAAGACCACTGCCGGCAGCAGATCCTCGTGAAATACCTGAAGAGATAACAGCTGCAAAAAAAATAGATAGACTTAGAGAAGACCCCGGGCATTTTCTGTTCTCAGAAAGGCAGCTACTTTGTTGAAATTATGAGAAGGGTAATCACTATGGACTCTGTCAAGTCCATCTTTCCTAAAATGGGACCTTCAAACATTCCCCCCAAATGAAATGATTTTAAAACCTCTTTATTTATTTTAATTCTGCCAAAGGTCAGATGAAAGAGTATGATGATCTTGCTTGAGATCCAATGCAAGAATTCCAAAGCCATAGGAGATCACAGGATGGAATTACTAATGTGTTGTGAGATTTGGTGATGGATCAGAGTTCCTACAGATTTGAGTCTTGCTGTCTGAGGCCTGAAAAATTGGTTGAATTCTGCCCCATGGCATTCTACAGGTGTTTAAAAAAGTAGATAGAAACAGATGCAAATTTTCACCCCATACCCATATTGACATAACACACCAAGAACTTTGCTGTGCTACTGCTAGCATAATTGCCGCAGTTATGATTGCAAAACCTAAAATTGTAAGGGAAGAGGTAAGGCAGGAGGGTTAAAGGACAACACAACATGCGATTCTCTCCATCTAAATAGAGGTAAGGACCCTCTTAATCATCTCTGTATAGCAAAGGTCCTATAATGTGAATATTCTTCATTATACTTACAGATGTTCACGGCATCGGCAGCATCATTTGCCAATCTGCAGGAAACAAAACAGGAATCAAGCATTGGTAAGAATTCAAATGTATTCTGAGCATATATAGTTGTCTGAAAGAAAACCAATGTTGTATGACTATTGTTGCAAAGTCATCAAATCCTTAAGGACCCTGAAGGATGAACAGCAAGGGAAAAAGACTCACTATGCCCACAGAACTACATGCTAATGGAGATGGAATTTTGGGGGGAGTTTGTGGACTGAACCCAAGGCTTCTGGAGGCCACACAATAGTATTTCATTATTGAAGTAATAATAGCAAAAAGGCAGACTTGGAGTACAAAGACTTGCACAGATCTGTAAAGATTCTACTTAGATGGACTATCACTGACCGACATTCTTCTCCTTCCAGAAGCTTTCTGTAGGTGGCAATCTCAACGTCTAGGGCCATCTTCACATTCAGTAGTTCCTGATAATCCTTGAGTAGTTTGGCCATATTTTGCTTGGCTTTCTGAAGACCATCCTCAAGTTCAGCCAGTTTCTGCCTTGCATCTTTGAGTGCCTGTTCACCTCGGTCTTCTGCTTCAGCAATCTTTGCCTGTAGATTAGCACACTTAGGGGAGGAAGGAAAGAGAAATTAGCATAGTGGGTCTTCCCTTCAGAACAGAGCAAAATATCTTCAGTTATAATATCTCATAAGCAGAGATATATAACTTTTATTGGACCAAGGACCATCCTTGGCCTTTAGTAGGTTGTCTGAGGCCATACCCAAAATGTCAAGGGCTACCTTGCCCCATATTATGACTTTTCTTAAGATAAGATAACCTTTATCGTCATTTTTTACTGTGGGCACAATGGCACACATCAAAAATGAAATTTAGTTGCCCACTCTCAAAGTGAACACATACATGACACACACCTAAATATATTATATACAACTTATGTATAGACCCACACCCCTACATATACATAGCAAATAAATATTAAATACTGTCCATCTTGAATATATAATGGAAGGAGGAAGCTTGAAAGTTCACAAGGTTAATGCTGTATGGAATGAAACTATGGCTGAATCTGGATGTTCTGCTTTGGATACCACGAAGCCTCCTCCCAGAAGGTAACAAGGAAAACAGGTTGTGAAGAGGATGTGTAGTGTCCCAGATAATCTTACGGACCCTGCTCAAGCAATACTTCTGTGCTATGCCCTGGATGGAAGGGAGGGAACTGCTAATGATCTTTTTGGACATCCTCACCTCTCTCTGCACTGCCTTCCTGTCTGAAGCAGTGATGCTTCTAAACCAGACTGTGATGCTGTATGACAGGATGCTCTTGATCGTCCCCCCTTACCACAGTTGTTAAGTGAATCATTGCATTTGTTAAGGTAGTAACACAGTTGTTGAGTGAATCTGGCTTCCCAATTGTCTTGGCTTGTCAGAAGTTCGCAAAAGCTGATCACATGACCCTGGGACACTGCAACTGTCATAAATATGGACTAGTTGCCAAGATCATGTGACCATGGGGATGCTGCAACAGTTGTAGGTGTGAAAAATGGTCATTAGTCACTTTTCTCAGTGCTGTTGCAACTTTGAACGGTCACTAAATGAACTGTTGTAAGTCGAGGACAACTTGTATTATAAGCATGGATAGTATTAAGGAAATAATATGGCTATGTGCAAAATATTCCAGCTTTGAAAGAGGCATTTCAAATTAAAGAATCATAGGGCTGGAAAAGACATTGGAATTCTAGTCCAACAACCTGCTCAATGCAAGATTCCTTATACTATTCCGGACAAATAGTTGCCCAAATTTTCCTTGAAAACCACCAATGATGGAGCACCCACAACTTCAGGAGGGAAGTACTTCAGCTTGCAATGAAATGGGACATTTTCTGTATCCTGTAGGCAGCAATTGGTCTGTTGCATTGTAACTAGTGATAGGATTTCCTTTCCCCCAACATTTTCTAGTTAGTGCAGTAAGAGGATCAGCCATGTTGCTGTTGCTTTTCCTTAGACAGGATTGAGTGTGGTCTAAATGGAAAGTTGAAAGGAAAGAAGAAGACCAGGGAGAAGATGGCTGCTTGCATTTGTATGCTGTTTGTAAAAGAATAATTGGTTTTGCGAAAGTTATGAGGATGAGCATTATAGATGCTGTGTTATTCTTTGTTTTGCAGGCAGGTAATGTAAAGAGGTAATTTTTCTGTGAGCATGTCCTCTGTGCTAATTGCTATTGCTATTGCTAATTTTGAAGTTAAATATATGCCAAAAAAGGCAGCATTGTATTATGATAAAAAATAAAGCATTTCAACCTGGGAATAATCTGTTGGGAACATAATATATGATATATTACAATGTTCTTTCAGGCCAGAAATGTGGCTGAGCCATTATCACTGTATGATCATAACTCTGGAACAATGCAGTAACCTACCTGCTTTTTCACACTTTCAATTTCAGCCTTTATTCTCTGGACATGTCGGTTTAGTTCTGAAATCTCATGCTTGGCGTTACGAACATCATCACTGTGTCTTCCAGCAGTACCCTGGAGTTCCTCAAACTAAAAAAAAAAAGTGGAAAGCAGCTACTGTAGTTTAATTATTTAATTGAATGAGCCAGTTTGATTCATTTGTGAGAGTGTATGCATCTGTTTGTCTATTGGTCTCCCGCAATCTGGTGCCTCAAGATATTTTACATTGCAAATTTTACATGTTTTATTTGTTTATATTTCATAAGTCTAAATGACCCATTTCCCTCAAAGAGGGGCTCTGGGTAGTGTACAATATAATATAACCAGTAAATACAAGATTAATTAACATTAAATTTAAAAACTAAACTAGGGTCAAAAATTCTTAAATTATAGAACAGTGATGGCGAACCTTTTAGAGACCGAGTGCCCAAACTGCAACCCAAAACCCACTTATGCATCATTGGGTGCCAGGTGGGTGTGGCCCATTGGGTGGGTGTGGCCCATTGGGTGGGCGTGGCTGAACTAAAAAGTTCAATCAATTCCAACTTTACAAGATCTTTTTTTTCCCGCGAGAAGTTGAAATTGACTGATTGATTGAATCTTTTTTTTTTTTTTACACATGGCGGCAGAGGCCTAAAGTGAAAAGGTTTTATAAAACCCAGTTGAAGGCCTAGGACTGGGGCGACGGTGCGCGTGCCCACAGAGAGGGCTCTGAGTGCCGCCTCTGGCACCCGTGCCGTAGGTTCGCCACCACTGTTATAGAATAATGACATCAAAGGGCAACAAATCCTAAGATGATATTAAAGTTGGGTAAGAACATTTCCCAAACTGAGAATTCTAGCTGAGAAGTAGAAAGGTTGCATACACACGTTTACCACAATCTCCTTTGGAGAAAGTGCCTTTCTAAAAGTGCAAGTACAGCAAATTGAAAAGGAAATAAGGAGGAATTAGAATTTCCTCCCTTCTATTTTAGAAGAGGCCAGAGTGGCATGCAGTTTCCCTGATTACTAATAGATTTACAGTAAACGACTGGGGGGGGGGGGGACAATGAGAAAGGAGAAGAGGCAATGTCCCTCCAACACCTGGCTTTGCTAAATTCCAATTCTGGAAGAAAACATTTGACCACCTCTTACAGCTAACTCTGTGTAATAACTGACCCACCCGACTCCCTTGATTTACCTTGCTTTGGTACCAAGCTTCAGCCTCAGCCCGGCTCTTCTTTGCAATGTCTTCATACTGGGCTTTGACTTCAGCAATGATGCTGTCGAGGTCCAGGTAGCGATTGTTGTCCATGGACAAAACCACAGAAGTGTCCGAGATCTGCCTCTGTAGGTCTGCCAGTTCCTGCACATGTTATAGGAATAGTCCACTCAGAAAACATACATAAAATGATCAGGCCTTGGCAAGTACCTAATTCAAAATTTAGAGCTAGCGATCCTTTCTATTAGTAGGTAAGTAAGGAAATTGGAAGGGGGTGTTCATTTTGCATAATTTCTTTAATTTCAGTTATTTTCATTGAATCCATAAAGGATCAGTAAATATTGGAGTAAAAGAATATGAAATGACTGTTCCTCATGAGAGCATTTATCATTAGATTCTGAAACCGCAGGATTTCTTAGAAAATTCTTAATTAACTCTGATCCTATTTTGAAATTCTTAAAGTTCTTTAAATTCCTTGAGAAATGTCAACATCTTTTGATTTTAATATGGCAATTTAAAAGTATAAAGCTTGTTACCACTGTTGCTAGTCTTAATAATTATCTCCATTTTCAATGTTTGCCTTTCCGCTGATATCCTTTACTTTGTGCTTGACCTTCCTTCCTTCCTTCCTTCCTTCCTTCCTTCCTTCCTTCCTTCCTTCCTTCCTTCCTTCCCATTTTATAACAAATTATGCTACAAAATTCTGTTTAGCAATCCTGTTTATAGCATCATCTTATCTAGGAATGAGCAGGAGGGGACTTCTCAAACTAGTTCGAGAAAGTAAATGAATATTGTAGCTATCTCTTTGGCAGGACATAAAATATATTTGCATAACATAATGAGCACAATTCAAAGAAAATAATATTGAGTCTTACGGTTTCATGTAGGAGTCTGAGAAAATCAGTCTCATCAACTAAAGATTGTAACCTAGTTTCTAGGTCTGCTTTGTTCATGTAGGCAGCATCCACTTCCTAAAAAGGAAACACATGGTGAGAAGTTAAAGGACTGTTTATTAGTCTATTATTACTTCCTGATTATCCTTATTTGGTGTATGTATGTATGTATATGTGTGTATGTATGTACAGTATACAATATGTATGTATATCCTAATTGAGATTATACTTGTTTCTGGGATAGTCCCACCTTTTAACATTATAGCAAGGGCTGCCTTTTTACAAAGTGTTCACACTGCATGCAGACTCTCACCTTCTTGAGGATTACAAAGTCATTCTCTGCATCCGTACGCTTATTGATCTCATCTTCATACCTATTTGGGCCAGCGGAGGAGAAAAAAAAAAATAACACTTTCTTAGAGAAATCTGGTAAAGATGCTGCACTGCTTGAAAGTTTAGGGACTGGAGGCTAAAACATATAAGGAACGGTTGCTGGAATTGGGTATGTCTAGTTTAATGAAGAGAAGGACGAGGGGGGACATGATAGCAGTGTTCCAATATCTCAGGGGCTGCCACAAAGAAGAGGGAGTCAAGCTATTCTCCAAGGCGCCTGAAGGCAGGACGAGAAGCAAAGGGTGGAAACTGATCAAGGAGAGAAGCAACTTAGAACTAAGGAGAAACTTCCTGACAGTTAGAACAATTAACTAATGGAACAACCTGCCTCCAGAAACGGTGAATGCTCCAACACTGGAAGTTTTTAAGAAGAGACTGGACAGCCATTTGTCTGAAATGGTGTAGGGTTCCTGCCTGAGCAGGGGGTTGGACTCGATGACCTCCAAGGTCCCTTCATTATTATTATTATTATTATTATTATTATTATTATTATTATTATTATTATTATTATTATTATTACTACTACTACTACTACTACTACTACTACTACTACTACTACTACTACTACTACTACTACTATCATCCCAGAGGTGATTTTCAGAAGTGACTGGTCAATTATAACAAAACTGTCTGAGAAAATTTGCTTGGTTCTGGAACTGGATCTACAAGATCTGAAGGAGGACAGACAGATAGAAAGATGGACAAAGTTTTGAGCGTTTCTACACAGTTTCTTTTACTACCAACATTCTGTACCAACATTCTTGGTGGCTTAGGCCTGCCATACTTTGCCTGGAAAAGGCTGAACAATCATCTGCAAAGAGTTAGCAGTTCTGTGATTCTCTGTGTCAGTGTAATGGTCATCCGAATTTGTGCAACCCAGGAATATTAACTATGCTGAGATCCGAGGAAGTTGAAATCCAGCTATGTACCTGGTAAAGCACCTCTGCACATTTCTCTTTAACAGAGCCTGTTGTGAGATTTTTTAGGTGCAATGAACTGTGTGAGGTCCTTCGTTGCAATATAAGCCAAGGGTATAAAAGAGGGCTCAAAATATTAAGAGCCAGTTTGGGATAGTGGTTAAGGCACTAAGTTCAAAACTAAGAGATTGTGGCTTTAAGTCCCATCTTAGATACATAACCAACTCAGTGATTTTGGACCAGTTACTCTCAGCTCTAGGAAGGAAGTAATGGCAAACCACTTCTGGAAAATCTTGCCAAGAAAACCACAGGGACCAGTCCAGGCTGTCACCTGGCATAAAACAAAAAACCTGATTTGCTGGCACAAGCATGCATAAAAGAGGGAGTAAGATGAAAGTCTTACTTGCTCTTATAATCCTCAACAAGGTTTTGGGTGGTATGTAGCTCTCCATCCAGCTTTACTTTCTCCTTCTCCAGATCATTCACCTGTGTCCTAAGATTGTTGATGTAAGCCTCAAAAAGTGGCTCAACGTTACTCATCACAGTTTTCTGGTCATGTTTCTGTAGCAGAGTCCATTTTGTTTCCAGCACTTTATTCTGTTGCTCAAGAAAACGCACCTGGAAGAAGAAAGACACGGATTTGGGAGTTGGGGGATTAAAAGGCAAATCCTTTTGTAATCCCTGGCATATTTTTAAAATTGTTTTGACTTATTCTTGAGCAGATTGTACAAAAAAGGCTACTTTTTTCTTGCTTTAATATCTTCCTTCCTTCCTTCTCTCCCTCCCTCCCTCCGTGCCTTCCTCCCTCCCTCCTTGCCTTCCCTTTTCACCCATGCTCTCTGACAATTAACCCTCCTGTACCTAATGCCCTCTAGCTATGAGTTAGCTAGTTCACCTTGGGCCAGTCACTGTCTCCCAGCCCAACTCAGCTCACAGGATTCTTTTTGTTGGGAAAATAGGAGGAGAAACATGTGTAGGATATGCTCACAGCCTTGAATTATTTGTAAAAAATAATAAAGGCAGTATACAAATAAGAACATATTCCTCTAGACTAGTCTGTGTACGGGAGTGTAGCTACTCATGCAATTTTGTACGTCACCAATGCTGCAAGTCTCATCTCAAAAAGTATCCCACTATTGCATAAATACTTCTAATAGACACTTTGAAATGAGGCAAATTGCAATTGTAGATGAATGAGTGAATGCAGGAATGAGTGAATGAACTCTAAGCCTACTCAGGCATTATCTTGTATACACTTCGAGTGTGATACCTGCCTCTTCTATATCCCACATTACTCATCATGATTCAATTCTTTCTCCAACTCTGCTAAAGGTTTTTTGAGCAAGAGCTATATCATATCTGCGTATTTTATATTTCTGGCTAAAGGGTCATAGTCATGTGCATCAAAGCAGTTTGATTAACAGAATAACAGAATTGGAAGGGACCTTGGGGGTCTTCTAGTCCAACCCCCTGCTCAGGCCGGAAACCCTATACCATTTCAGACAAATGGTTGTCCAATCAATGATTCATGGTTACCAGCCAGGAAACAAAAGATTCGATGGCTCCAAATTCCACCATCTTTAAGAATACAACGTATGCATAACAGAGGCATGCCTTCTCAATGACCACTCCAGTCTTTTGGAACACTTCCCACCTGGGATTTGAGAGATCCCTACCATTTTGACTTTCTGGGGGGGGGGGGGGTTGTGAAGACCTGGCTCTTTCCCCAAGCGTTGGGCTGTGATGGGAGTAGAGCTGTGAGGATGATTGTCTGGCACCTGGGGGAAGAGTACTTTTTTCTTTTCACTATGTTTTTTATGGATTATTGTGAGCCTCTTAGAGTTAACATATAATGTAGGTGGCCACATAAGTCAAATAAATAAATAAATAAATAAATAAATAAATAAATAAATAAATAAATAAATAAATAAATACATAAATAAATAAATAAATAAATAAATAAATAAATAAATAAAGTCTGTTTGCTTAATCTCATTTTTCTACAACTATTGTATAGTGAGAAACTCTACTGACCTACTGAGATTCATTTCAGAGAAAATATAATCTTAACTTTAGAAACCTTTCCAATCTCTCTTTCTGCAACAGGAGAAAAAAAAAATCCCCATAGCATTATTCCAGTCAGGTTGCTACTGCTACTTGCAACAAGACCGGGCAAAAATTGGCAGCTCTGTAACCTATATCTAGCTGGTGCCAGCCAGTGATAAATAACAACTGTGATGAAATCAGTGAAAATTGCAAAAGAAGTTGTAGGAAAGCTCTTGAGCTCTTTCCCCAATTCATTGCATCCTGAAATAACAAAATAAAGCATTTATTTATTCTCACCTTATCTATGAAAGAGGCAAACTTGTTGTTGAGTATCTTGATCTGTTCTCCTTCTTCTTTGCGGACTTTCTCTATGGTGGGGTCAATCTCCAGTTTGAGAGGCACCAACAGGTTAGGATTGACAGTTACCTTTTGGATTCCACCTGGTGGGCAAACTGGGAAGCAAGAGTCCCCTCTTCCTCCACCAAAACCAGCTCCACCTAGCCCATAGCCTCCACCGATACCACCACCAACAGCATAGCCATTACAAACTCCACCACCGTACCCATAGCCTCCACCGATGCCACTGCCATAACTGCCTCCAACTGCAATCCTCCTGGGTCCACCAAGATTGTAAAGGCTTTGGCTGCCAAAACCAGTCCCACCGGCCCGGCCCCAGCTAGCACGTCCAATGCCACAGTTTCCACTTCTGCCCACACTTTGTGAGCTCCAGTTGGTGCGACACAAGTTAGGTAGAATGGCAGATGAGTTACTGAAGCCTCTCCTCTGAATTTTGATGTTGGCTCGGTGAGACATTTTAGTTGGTGAAGAGCTGGAGAACAAAGAGGCAGAAAGAGGTACAGAGAGAAAGATGCAGAGGCAGGTGTAGTTGTCAGCTCTAAGTTTTAAGGTTTCTTCTTTTATTTATATTGTCAAGGAAGTGGGATTGGTTGTGATTGCAGTTGATCATCTTTCTGATTAATGTTGCTGGGCATGCCCTAAGGCTTTTTTGAATGGTGACATCAGTCTGTCCTGCCATACACACCCCACATAAAAGCTAAAGGGAAGTGCAACCAGCTAAGACATGCTTGCTTGTCATTTGGGAATAATAAATACTGTCCTCAAGTTATGCACTAAATGATGGAAATGAGCCAGAGAAATGTATCCAAGGAACAACAAGAAAAAAAAAACTGGTGGGAAATTTTGTTTCACATCAGTTGCTCTAGCTTGTGAGGAAGATGGTCTGGGGGTAGTTTTGGACTTTCAGCTCCTGCTTGCGGAGCATGTGGCCAGTAGGTCCATCTTCATCTGGTATACTAGTTGCATCCATTCTTGGACTGGGAGGTCCTTGAGACAGTCACTCATGCCATAATCACCACACATTGGATTTCTGTAATATACTCTGTATACCCTCGAAGACTATTTGGAAGAAAAAATTGGTCCAAAATTCAGTGGTGCAGGTATTGTTGGACATGCTCATACAACTCCATTGTTCCACAAGTTGCATAAATTACTGAAGGGCTTCTGGTAAGCCAATTCATTTTTGTGCTCATTATTACCTGTAAAACCCTCCTTGGTAGAGAGTATCTGAGGACTGTCTATTTCAGGGGTGTCAAACTCGCAATGTCACGTGACGTGTCACGACGTATTGCGACTTTTTTTCCATTGCTGGCAATGGGGTGGGCGCGGTTTCGCCATGATGCTTCCAGCCCATGGGCCGGCATTTTGACACCCCTGGTCTATTTCATACACTTTCCGCCTATCCAGTAAGATCAGACAGAGTTTTGCTTCAGGCCCCTTCTATCAATCAATGCCACCAACAGGAAAGCACGCCTTCTCTTTCACAGTGTCTGAACGATATCATACCAGAAATTGTTATGGCTCCCACACAAGTGAGGTTCTGGAGATTTTTAATAACATGATCGTTCTCCCAGGATTGGATGGTGTGTTTTGGGAGGCCTATTGGTGTTTTGTTGGTGGGATATTATTAACCAGTCACTCTAGTTCCTTTTTATTGTTTTTTTTTTAAATTTAAAATTGTAAGCTGCCCACAGTAATTCTGGAGTCCACCAAATAATCTACCAAATCAATCCATACCCAGAACAGAGATCAATAAAAAAAAATATTTTCAATAGAATTCTGGCAACCCTACATAAGGTTGCCACACATCAAGGCATTTATGATATCATTTTTAAAAACCCACTCCACAGCAGAAATTGTGTGGCCTGATGCCATCACTCTCTTGCAGCATGTGAAGCAATTCAACAATCACAAAATAAACACTGCAATCATCTCTGTGTTGACTGGGAGTTTTGGGAGTGGGGGCTTCAAGTCAATCCCAACACTTGGCATCTTTATGGACAGCTCCATGTTATTTCCTTGGCAACTCTACAGACGTTGTTTGGTATTATTTTTGGGGATTTATTTTTTCTATTCCCCAGTCCAAAATTAAGAAACTGACTGGTGCAAAGCCCCCCCCCCCTGGCTTCTATGCCTAACTAGGCCTCCCTGCTCTCAGCCCATCATCTTAACCATTTATCACATTGGATCTCTTATTTGGGAATAGTTTTCATTTAGCACTTATTCCTGAGTAATTATGCAGTGGACTTCATGGTAAGGCTTCAAATAAATATGTTCCATTGAGTACATTCCACTGAATTCCATGGAGAACATGTTTATGTGTGTGAGTGTATGTGTTTGTGTGTGTCTCTGTCTTTCTGTTTGTGGACATGAAACTATCTGGAAAATATTTATATCTTGTATACTGCTCAAAAAAATAAAGGGAACATTTTATCATGGAACTGAAGGGGTTTGCGTTCCCTTTATTTTTGTGAGCAGTATATTTAGGGATGAAATTGTCTCCCCCTCCCCCATTGTCCTCAGTTAGTTTACATAGCCCAGGGGTCTTCAAACTCGGCCCTTTTATGACTCATGGACTTCAACTCCCAGAATTCCTCAGCCAGCGTGCCTGGCTGAGGAATTCTGGGAGTTGAAGTCCATGAGTCATAAAAGGGCCGAGTTTGAAGACCCCTGACATAGGCTAACCCACCCACCTCCAGCTGTTTTAGGACAATTAATCGATGGAGCAGCTTGCCTTGTAGGTGCTTCATCACTGGAGGTTTTTAAGAAAAGACTGGACAGCCACCTATCTGAAATGGTATATGGTCTCCTGCTTGAGCAGGGAGTTGGACCAGAAGACCTCCAAAGTCTCTTCCAACTCTATTCTGATTGATTGTACAAAACACCCAATTCAGCTATATTAAATAAACCATAGTTCAATCATACCTTCGTATGACACATGAATCCAGTCAATATTTGATAGCACTAAGATTGGTCCTACAGTACTTAGTATTTGAATTAGAAGCTATTAGTAAATATCAGGGCTATGCACTGGTCTTGGATGTAGACATTTTTTTAAGCCTCTCAAAAGGCAAGGACAAGCTACCTCTTTACTGTTGCCAAGAATGTTACCTGGATGTGATCATGGGAACTGAATTTGGATCAAATAAATTTTGTCTTCCTAACAAGTAGCAGCAGTCAGAATTTGACATTCTCAGTCACCTGACATGTAAATCAAATCAGAGAAGTTTTATTTTTTCAGCCAAAAAGTACAATGCCTTGAGAGCTATTTAAAAAATAGCTTACAGCAGGGGTGTTAAACTGCCGGCCCATGGTCCGGATGCATCATAGCAAAACCACAACCACCCCATTGCCAGCAATGGCAAAAAAGTCACGATACGTCACGACACATCATGTGAGACGTTGCGAGTTTGACACCCATGGCTTACAGTAACTAATAACTTTGGTTCAATCTTGAACAAAGGTAAACTAGCTTGGACATCTGGTTAGTATATAGAGATATCAATGAAAACACCAAAAGTGAAAACTGAACTGGATGAAGGCTTTACTTTTATGTCAAAGCCTGTTCTGAAATTTATCTCGAATTTGATATAAATATCAAATTTGAACTTAAAAAAAAACTTTAAAGCTCTCAGAAATCTAAAGGTTGTAATTTTATTCCATTTCAGTTCTGAACTGCATCGATCTGCAGAAACTATTCTGAGTGAAAAACTGAGTTTTGTCACTTGTGTGTTGCTTCTTACTCAAGTAACACAGCTGGCTGAGATCACTCAAAGGATCAGCCATACTAAAAAGGAATCAATCTATTTTTAATTAATTAAGCTGATGAAGAAACCCACATGGCAGCTCCAGTCCTTAGGCAGGGAATGAGCAGTTTTTTTCAAGCAAACAGTGCAAAGTACAGATTTTTTGATGGGCATGTATGCCTTTATTCTTCTAAACATTAATCTGCTTAGAATTCTTCTCCTTTACTTCATCAGTGCACAATTTGGAAATTGAAATTTGTAATGGGCAGATTGTCAAGAACACGTCTGATATATGAGCAGAGTATGAGAGGAAAGCGGGAATCTTTATTTGTCTGAGCTGCAGTATGCAGCTTTCCACATTATGCAAAGGTGACTGATGATTGAACTGGTTTATGCAAGCAGTCTCCCAGACACATACCACAAAGTGAACCTCATAGTTCACTACTGGAGTGTCTGCAGGTTGCAAGATTGGGATGGCACAATAGCTAAGATCTTATTTTCTTCATTTCCCATTCCTTGAAGATTTTGGCTAAACAGCCTAGAATCGATATACATTACAGCAATTATTCCTAACCATCCTGAGTTATCCTTTCCCTTTAATACTGAATCAGCTTGTAAACAACTCAAACCACAGATCAGATATACAGTGTCTAGTACAGTGATTCTGATGATTAACCCCCTTAGACTTTCTAGGCAGCTATATTAAATGAAAAAATATCTACTAAATTGTCCAAAGACAGGCCCCTACATGGCTGCTGCCATGTGATTGCCATTTTGAATCCCTCCTTGTGCTGAAGAACCATGTGATTAGCCATTAAGGTCCTAGATTGACTAGTTTCACCCCACAGTTATAGGATCTTTGTCTAGCCATCATGATAATGGCAAAAGAGGTCTACTCCATCTGTACAACAAGCCTTAGCTCATGTATCACTGTTATTATATTGGGCTATGACCTTAACCCTAATAAATGGTATGAAGTTGCTGGTCACAGCAGAGGCTAATCATATCTCCTCTCCCCATCTTTTTATTTAGGAACTAGCTGTACCCAGCCATGTGTTGCTGTGGCTCAGTCTGATAAAAGCGTGTGTTGCTTTTACGTCCAACAGATGGTGCTGTTTTTCAAAAAAAACATGTTTTACCTGTCACAGGTGTGACATCTATATAATATAGGTATATATAAACACGTGTGTATTCGAATGCAATGTTGTGTCAAAATTTCAAAGCAATCGGTGAAGAACTTTCGGAGATTTAAGATTTTGAACAAACGAACTTTTACATTTTTATTTATATAGATGTAAAATGCATCCCCTCTTGGAGATCTGAATTCAGCAAGATCCCTTTTAAAATATGGATTTATGAAGATAAACGGAGTACTGGAAGAATACTAAGAAGCTGAATGTCCCATTTAGAAAAAGGGCTCATAAAATATTTGTCACAATGCAGAGTGAACGCTAATAGACATTCAATATATTTGAAATAAACATCAGACTTATTAATATATCTGAATAGAAAATCTTCTATATCTTGATAAAAAGGAAACCTGGAGGAAATGGAAAGACAAAGAGTCAGACAGTTCCTTTTCTCTTTTAAAATTAGAAGAGTGTTTATTCAACCATAGGCCAGTTGAAACAGATACACGGAGAATGTCTGAAAACCTTTTCCTCAACTATGTCTGCCATTTGCCCTAGTGGTCAAAATAGGTTCATGGGTGCAAAGAAATTAGGCAGTTTCCAACATTATTCTCCTGTGATACATTATCTCACTTTTGCTCTGTTTTAGTTGCCACATTCAAAACCCTTTTGAACATTCAATATTTCTTCTAAAATATAACCTAAAATACGATCTGTTCTCCATATAAGTCCTAAAACTAAATAAAGAGAAGCCATTTAAACAAATGAATCAAAGACATTTCTACTTGTTCACTTCTTTATTGAAGAAATGATCCAAAATGTTGTGTGTGGTAAAAGTAACATAGGCTAGAAAAGAGATCACGTTGGCAATCATGATTTACCTGTGAATAGGAGATGACTAAGGATCCCTATTTGATTTGATTTAAATCAAATCAAATCAAATCCCTATTTACAGAGAACTGTACTCCATCTGTGCACTACATCAACCATCCTCCATAGCCACTATAATTTTCCTTCAACTGAGTTCTTCTAGCGTTTGGGCTCCCATAAGCCATTATTATTGTTCATAGTGTCTGGAGCTGATGTGGGTCAAAACATGCAGTCATAACTCAGGGGCAGAACTCATGCATTGCATTTGCTCTGACGATTCTGTATTCCAACCTTGGATATATGCAAATAGGGGCAAACTACAAGCAAAGGAAAAAAAGAAAAAAAACATAATGGCTCCAGAAACATAATATCTACAAATGAACAAAGGAATTACCCTGATTGTACAGTTGTACAGTTGTGCTCAGTATGATATTTGATTAACAGTTATCTATGGAAAACATTATATTTAAAACATTAGATCATTTTAATAACATAACCAAGAATTTAATTCTCTGTGCTAAGTGCCCAAATCTCCATTATTTGTTCTTTTAAAATAAATGAAACTCTTTAAATAATATGAGTTCAGCAATTTCTCACAGCTGGTGCTGTTAAAGTCCCTTTTTTCCAAAACACATACTTTGAGGTCTGCCATAGAGCATCCTGGGAGGTTGAAATACTCTGGAATTACTTAGTCCTTGTTTTGGAGAAGGATAAAGGAATCGACTGGATGCCAGAATTTGTGATCAAACTGGTTCACTGTACATTTTTCTTATTTCTTATCTTAGTGGTTCCGAACTACAAGCAGTTTTGTCCCTGAATATTATTTATTTCTTCATTTGTCTCCCATCAATTCTGTTTGCCCCATTATTTGTTGTTATCTTATTACTAGACTACCAATAGTCTTGAATTTTATTATAAGCTAGTTTGAAAATTAAAATAAAATACTCAACCACAGACTGGCACTAAAGCATAATGTTCTTTGTTGAATTTTGGCTTTGCTTTTCATGGGCATCCACCCATTATGGTTTAACAATCATAGGCTATAACATAATATATTGTCTGAACCTACCCTACTTCAGGGCGTTAGGAAAAACAAGTATAGGTGAGACACCATATGTAATGCCAACAACTCTTTCCAACAAATGAAGTATGCAGCTCATTAAGGGATGGAGCAGACAGTTATTAATGAATGAGAAGATTTCTGACATTGTGATGGATGCATTGTTGTGAAAATAAGGGTTGCATTTGCAAAGGCACACTCTGTGTGCTTCTTCCATTCAGAGAACCATTACTAAACTAGTGGCTGCTCCTTTATATGTCAGTGACCCCTTTCTTGAAAGAGAAATGTACATAGCTTCCACAAGAAAAAGGAAAATTGTTGAAGACAGCTTTTAGGAACAAGGCTTTCGAAGGAAGGAAGGAAGGAAGGAAGGAAGGAAGGAAGGAAGGAAGGAAGGAAGGAAGGAAGGAAGGAAGGAAGGAAGGAAGGAAGGTTCCTTTAATGTTTGACTTTTCCAAATTATTTAAAAAAGGAAAATGTCCTACTGAAGAGATAAGTCATTTTAGTAAGAGAAGTTCCTGTCCCAACAGGCAAGCCAGGCATGGCAAGGAAATGGCCCTTTTCTCCTCTAGTAAAGAGGTCGGCAACTTCCCTTTTTGTACAAACATTCTGCACTAGGGAAGAGAGCTGCAGGTTCAAGTCCTGCCCCTTTGACGTTTCACAGGCATCAATCAATCCACAGGTCAAGATTGTCTTCCCCCTTTTGCTTTCTCTTTGATATCAACTGAGATGGTCCTTCCTTCCTTCCTTCCTTCCTTCCTTCCTTCCTTCCTTCCTTCCTTCCTTCCTTCCTTCCTTCCTTCCTTCCTTCCTCCCTCCCTCCCTCCCTCCCTCCCTTTCTTCTCAGGCACTAGTCTGATGACAAGGCTGGGGTGAGGAAGAATAATTTTTTTTAAAAAAAAACCCTGACCATATAATGGCTTATTGACCGTGGCTAAACCCAATCCTTGCCTAAGCAAGAATCCTTTTCTAGCAATTATAATGCTGTCCACTCCCAACTTATTTATTTAGTGTATGGCAACTTCCAATGCAGAAGTGTGAGAAGAGGAATCTTATTTTCAGAAGTTCAAAACATGAGGTGGGAAGGTGAGTAACCTAGATGAGATAGGCTGTGTAGAAATGTGATGAATGAATGAATGAATGAATGAATGAATGAATGAATGAAATCAAAGACAAACCTTTAAGGCCTAAGTTTGCTGTTTGTTGCTGTTTGTTGGAATTAGGAAATGGGAGGTGAAAGAAGGGTGAAATGGAGGAAATTGGCTGGGTCATGCTAGGAGACTGGACTCTTCATGCTGTAATATTTGGTAGAGTTGCTATTCAAAATATTTTGATAGCATTGAAAATAGCACAAATTAATTTTTAGAAAGTACTCATTGATCCACATTTAGGGAACTATTGCCATCTGGAAACTCTTGGAATACAGTATATTGATTGGTGAGTATCTCAGAAAAAAATGGTAGGGTTTTGTGGCCTGTGAACAATACTTACTTTCTGATATGAAGCATCAGTCAGGATGTTTTGTTATAGGCATGAATGACTAGAAGTGCATTTTTCTTTGAGCTATTCTGTGCTAAGTTGTGACATGGGGGGTGGGTTGGGGGGGTGCAGAATAGTAACAAGGAGAACTTGAGAATTTGTTTGATTTATATTTAAAATGTAAAGCCACCTTTGTCTTTAACAGTTAATGGACAGATGGTCTGGTCTGATCTTATTAATCCAAAAGGAATAATAAAGAAAAAATACAAAAAAAGGCAAAATAGATACTAGTTGTATTTATAAGTCAAGGAGTGATTAATGATAAGAGTAGAGTTACCACAGAGATTGTTTTAGAAACTATTTGTTTCCTAACACAGAACTGTTGGTTCCTTTCACCATGCTGCATAGCTGAAGGAGAAGAGAAACCAAAGATCTACTGAGAAACTAACTGCCTCAGGCTTTTGTTGAGTGTCGCCTGGCAGCAGCCATTACACCATACTGTCTGTGCTATTTTCATAAGAACTGATATCTTAGTGTGATTTCTTCCCCATCCCTTTTTCTTGTGTGCCAAGTCTTTGAGCTGATAAGCCTGAGATCATGAGCCACCTCCCCACTGAAGTGGTTTCATCCTAGGAAAGGTTTAATGGACACAGATCTTTCCACTGTAACCACCAAGGTATCTGTTGCATTCCTGAAACATGTCCATGGCTCTCCAAGACTTATTTAAAATAAAATAATTTTAAAATGCAGGCTTCTGGTTTTGCACAATAGTACAGCAGCCGAAGGATTGTGGTACTCCGCACCCTATGGTTGATTTTTTTCTGATTGGGGACCCTAAATGGGCCTAAACTCGCCCCGGAGAGGTGACAAAGAAGGAGGGGTGCCCCGGTGACCGTGGAGAGATGGCAGTCAATCCCGTCATCCAGGGAAAGCCCTCCAGAAACCAGCAGAAGAAAGGCTAGCTTCACTTCAGAGCAGTGGTGGGATTCAGTCAGTTCGCACCGGTTCGGCAGAACTGGTAACTAATTTTTTGTTGTCCAGGCCCAGAATGGACTTCTGGAAGTGACATCCACACAGAGAACTGGTTGTTCAGATATTTGAATCCCACCACTGCTTCAGAGTCTAGCCCAAGCTATAAGCAGCTGAAGCCAAAAAGCACTAATTTAAGCTTGATAGTAAACAACGTGTTTGGAACTGGGTAAGAATACTGATTCTCTCTCTTCTATTTGATAACTGATTTCCTGGGAAAAAAACCCAAAGCAAAAATCTTCTGAAAGTGAGAAGGAGGGGGACTTTTGCTCCACCCTCCAACAGACGGAAGCAGCAAATTAAACTTTTATGGGGGACAGAAGTACATTGAAATGAAATGAATATAAGACTTAAATCTGGATAAGTTTGAAATTGGTGGAATTAGTTAAGATTTTTTTTCAAAAGATTATTGATGAAAACAGAAGAAAGTAATTGCTTGTTTTGAAAACTCAAAAAAGAACTGGTTCTGACTTCTAGTGGTGGATGAAAATATACAATTGTAGTTGCTCTGATATAGGAATTGGCAGAAAGCCCAGAAAAAGATAACCTGTTTTTGTGATCTTCAATGTTTTAACTAAACAGAGAACAGCTGCAACAAAGAAAAGAAAACATTTTGAGCTATCTACTAAGTGAGCACTAGAGAAACACCTTAGGGGGGGAAAAACCTGATCTTCCTGGATTATAAATACTTATTGAATTGTGACTCTAAAACTGTTTGCAGAGAAAGGAAAACTTGATGTTTGGCTATCATGGAACATCAGAGATCTACAGAAAGAACATATAAAAAAAAACAAATACTTTCCAGGAGGCAATGTATGCTATGTTGCAACTAATACAAGTGACAATAACTTCAAACCATGAGAAAATTAAAAACAACTTTGAAAATATAAATGAATACATCTTCAATTTAACCTCACAACAAAAAAACTCTCAGAAAATAAAAAAGAGAGCGATCAAATAAAACAGACAACTGAACATAAACTAGAAAAAGGGATTTAAAGATGGAACCCAACAATGGAAGGAATTATGACTTAACCCAGGCAGAGAAAAACTTGCAGGGAATAGCGGATATGGAAAAAATAACCTACACTTCAAGATTGCAAAATAAGTCTGAGGACAAGAAAAAAAGATTCGACAAAATGGATTATAGAGCTGTTAGGAGAACTATGAGAACTTGAGAGACAAAAAATGATAAGAGAACTTAAGAGAGAAAGAAAGAAAAAGATTTTCAATAAATATGAAGGGGTGAAACATACCAACAAAACATCTTATTTGACTTGTCTTTTGTACCTACAACAACATCTACAAGACTATGGGAAGACCTTCTGGTCCAGTGGAGCATACTGATTAGGAAAGATGTTTGACAAAAAAAAAAAGCTAAAGTTAGGATTAAGAAATTAGATGATGGAATTTATCAGATGGAATATCTAAAGATTAAATACTTGTTTGAATATGGTTAAAGAAATTCTGGATATAAATGAATTTTAGTTTAAGAGGGATGGGACCCTCAAGTAATATAGTATTTTTTTATGATATGAGGAATATAAAATTGTTGGGATGGGTTATATGAGGGAAATGTTTTAGATGTTTAAGTGTAACTGATTTTGAGAAAATTTCAATTGATAAGAATGTTTTTAATTGATTTAATTGATTAGATGATTGGATGTATTAGATGGAATATTTAAAGATTAAACATTTGTTGGAATATGGTTAAAAAGAATAGAAAATTTTTGGATATAAATGTATTTTAGCTTCAGAGGGACGTGTTTCTCAAGTAGTATATTATTTCCTTCTTTTTTCTTCTCTTCTTTGTTTTTGTTTTAAGATATGAGAAATGTAACATTGTTGGGATGGCTTGTATGAGGAAAAAGATTTAAATACTTAAATGTAATTAACTCTGAGAAAATCTTAACTGGTAAGAGCATTTTGAACATTACGGGGAATACAAACCTAAATAAGAACTTTGAAAACAGGATTTATGGTAAGGTAATTAAGATGATCAATTAGAAAAGAAGCTTTATATTGATGTGGCTGTTACTTGTAGAAATAGTAGAAAAATGTTTATATTCAATTGTTATCTATCAAAATACTAAGAAATGTACTAATTTAAAGTTGATAAAAGAATATTATTGGAAGAAGAGAAAATCAAGGAAAGCTACTGTGAGGGTTATGGAATTATAGAAATTAATTATTATTGACTGTTTTTTAAATATAAACCTAGACAACATGCTGTTTACCAAATATTAAGATGATTATGTTAGAAAATTAATAAAATATATTTAAAAAAACAATTTAAAAATGCAAAAGGCAGGAATCACATGAGATGGTCAAATCTCAAGAGACTTCAGGAATTTTGCCAGAAAGTGCTGGAATATAGCAAGAGCAGTCATAAGATTTTATGGTTCTTGCATGAGATTGTGAGTTCTTGCAAAATGTGAATTTTTGAATGATAACAGAACAGAATTTCAGAGAGCTCTGACTCCTGGACTAGAATTTGAAACATTGAAGAAATATGGTGGCTAAAGAGATGTCTAAATGGACTAGTATACATAGTATACATTAATCCTGTAACCCTTCATTTACAGATTGCATTACATCCAGTTTCCTACTTCTGTAGTATCTTTCCTGCTCCTTGTGCACTTGTTTCTTATTTGTTTGTTTGAAAATTTGTATGGCCACCCATTTTAAAACACAACTCTAGGTGTTCTTACAGAAATAATAAAAGTGCAAACCATAAAATCATAAATACAAAACTAAAACCAAAATTAAGAAATAAAGCTGGCATCTCAGTCATCTCCTTCACTTCACCCATAGGCCTCCATCATTATACCACAGTGCCTGTGTGAACAGTCAAGTCTTAATGACCTTCTGAAAAGCTAAAAGTGTGGGAAGAAACCAATTTGGTGTAATGATTAAGGCATCAGGCTAGAAACCAGCAAACTGTGAGTTCTGGTTTCACCTTAGGCACAAAACAACTGGAGACTTTGGACCAGTCTCTCTCTCAGCCCTGAGAAGTCCAGGAAGCAGGCAAGGGCAAACCACTTCCAAAATCTTGCCAAGGAAACTGGAGGGACTTGTTCAGACAGCCATCAGGAGTCAAGACAGACTTAAGGATACCTAAAAAGGGTGCGTTTGTGTGATGGAGGTCTTCTGGATCACTGGGGGAAGGGTGTTCCACAAGATAAAGACAGCTGTGGTATCGTTCCTAGGTCCCAATAGGTGGGAAATTTTCACCTACCCTATCCAATCTGCCTCAGAGAGAGGCAGTTCCACAAATAGCATCTGTTCTCCTCTACCAGCCAGCTTGGTGCAAGAGATGGGAGTGGAGGAAGACTTCAAGGTAGAGGGTATTTTGATTTTCTGTATAGGAGACGTAGACTTGATTTTAATTTGATTCATTGGGTGGGCTACTCAGACACCAAATGTTTTTGAGAGGTGACGGATGAACCACACACACCCTGCCTCTTTCGACAGTTATATTTGCACTACAGTGCCCCTAGAAACCAAAGTGGCTGAACAGGTTGAACAAAAAGGTATTTGCCCCTGCCAGATATTCTGACACTGAAGGGACGGGGGACTTGATTGTGGGAGGTAACAACTGCACGATTGCCAAGTAAACAAATTTTCATGATTGCGTCATGAAAATGAGGGCTGAAGTAGGGGTAGGGAGATTCTGAAATTCCCTCCCTTTCTGCTGCCCCAATTAAGAAGAGGAAGAGAGTTCTTTGATGGTGGGGGAGTTTTAGAGGAATAAGAAATGGTGACAGAAGGAGAAGGAGAATCCTCTCTAACTGCACAGAAACAAGAGGAAGGATTGGGTGAAGCATCTAACACTTCTGGTGGCACAGTGGTTAAAGTGCAGTATTCCAGGCCAAACTCGGTCCACGGCCTGGAGTTCGATCCTGGTGAGACTCAAGGTTAATTCAGCCTTCCATCCTTCCAAGGTCAGTAAAATGAGGACCCAGATTTTTGGGGACAATATACACATAATGCTTACATTGTAAATAGCTCAGAGAGTGCTGTAAAGCAGTAAAGGGTGGTATATAAGCCTAAATGCTATTGCTATTCTACAGTTAAAGGGGGAGTGAAGAGGGAGAATAAAGAGAGGGGTGTATGAATTGAGATAGACAAGGCAGAAACCAAAAGCTCTCGGGTCAGAGATGGCCATTATGTAAACATGCAGCAATTGCTCAGTTTTGAGGCTACCAAGATGTGCCACGCATCTGTTAATTTTGAAGAGTGGGAGGAAGAAGCTCTAAATCCATGAAGGTATAAATGCCACCTCCTATTAGCACTGGCTGTGGGCAGTAACTTGTTTTGCATGGCTTTATACTTGTCTAAAATAAAGATTTTTGTCTAGCCAAGATTATCAGGCAGTTTTCCTCCTAGTCAAGCCGAGAAGCTGAGTTATGAAATGGTGGGAGAAGACATTTGTAACTTACTGCCAAGTCCCAGGTGGAGCAGCCATATACTCCTAAAACTTTCAGTCAAAGATAAAGTTACTTCATTACCAGACACTCCTGAAGGTGTAATGCTATTGTCATGCTTGAGAGTTGCTAAAGGAAACACTAGTAACAAATTAAATGGCTAAGTATTTTGCATTGAAACAATGCATTGGCTCACCACTGCTCTGGATGAATTTAAATGGCTCCATTATAGAAGTGTATCATCAACAATCTACCATTCAGTCTTGCAGGTTAGATTCCTACCTAGCATAATTT
Organism: Protobothrops mucrosquamatus; assembly: GCF_001527695.2. NCBI lineage: Eukaryota > Metazoa > Chordata > Lepidosauria > Squamata > Viperidae > Protobothrops > Protobothrops mucrosquamatus. The sequence goes on from NW_015387607.1 coordinate 393,889, forward strand.
TGAAAATCTGCTCTGAAATTTGAAAGAGATTCCTTATGGTAGTGGATTAGAATCTAAAGTCCAGAGCCTTTATCAATCTCATCAATCTCCTGAAGCTAGTTTGCTTGATGTTGGACCTGCTAGACCAGGGGTGTCAAACTCAATTTCATTGAGGGCCGCATCAGCATTGTGGTTGCCCTCAGAGGGCTGGGGGTGTGTGTGTGGCCAGGATGGGCATGGCCTCCTGGGTGGGCGTGGCCAGCTCGACATCACTCACGTCAGGGGTGCCTGGGCAGGACTGGGGAAGATCTGAGGGTCTCCGGCAGAAGAGGGTGGGACCAGGGTGAGCGCCGGTCCACTGGAGGAGCCTCACCATCCCTTTCAGGCTGTGCAGGGAAACCCTGGACGGTGGCATGGGCTGCCCAGAGCCTTGGGCAGCAGAGGTCGTGCCCAGCCTTCAAGTTCAGGGCCCCTGCAGCCCAGCCTAGCCTAGCCCCACTTCCCCAAGGGGGCGCCCGGCTGCGCTTACCTCCTCCTCGAGGCTGCTGCTGCTGTGCTCGCTCTCCTTGGCCAAGTTGCTTATGGTATGTGCAGGAGGGCAAAATGTGTGGGTCAGAGGGAGGCCGACTCCCTCTCCCTGTGACGAGACCCAGCGATAGGATGGATGACCACCAGGAGAGGTCAGGAGGAGGGGACAAGGGATGGCGAAAGGGCAGCAGGGCTGTTCATGGCCAAGTGCTAAGGCAGGACTTCCCTTAGACCCTTCCTCCCTCTCATTATAATCTATCTACCTTCCTTCCTTTTTTCTCTCTCTCTCCCTCCCTCCCTCCTTTCCTGCCTCTGTTCCTTCCTCCCTCCCTCCCATCCTCCCTTCCTCTGATCCTTCCTTCCACTCTCCCTTTTTTCCCTCCCTCCCACCCTCCATTCCTCCCTCCCTCCATTTTTCCATTCCTTCCTCCCCCCTCCATTCCTTCCTCCCTCTGTTCCTTCCCTCACCTTCTTATCTGTTTCCTTCCCCCGCGCTCAGGAAGGGGTGATGGGAGGGAGAGAGATTTCTGCGGCCATTGCGGGGGCGGTCCCGTTGAAAGGGATGGCTCGTGGCTGCAAGGCTGGAGGTGTTGGTGGGGGGGGTGGCACTGATCTACAACCTGGTTGCATCCATCAAAGCCAAAACACGCTCAGCCTTAGCCCTGGAATCAGCAAGGCGCTGCCTCACCACCTCTGTCTTGCCCCCCATGTGTGTGGCACAGGAGACGGTCAGCACCGGCATCCTGGGTTAAGTCAGCCTGCGGGGCAAGACAGCCAGCTGGACTCCACTTCCATGCACACCCAGGGGACGGGGCGGGGCTGCCCCATGGATTTAAGGCTGAGTGCATTCTGGCTTTGATGGACGCAACCAGGTTGTAGATCAGTGCCGCCCCTCTCCCACCGGCACTTCCAAACTTGCAGCCACAAGGCTTTCCTTTCACTGGGACAGCCCCCACCCACGCAGGATAGCAAGACCGGTGGCAACATGGCAGAACTGGCAATCTCTCCCCCTCCCATCACCCCTTCTTGAGTGTGGAGGAAGGAAAGTGATGAGAAGGAGAGAAGGAAGGAAGGAAGTGTAGCGGAGAGGGGAGTTGGGGGGGGATAGGTTCTGGCTGGGATTGGTGCTGGCTGGGAGCTTTGCTGGAGCTCTGCGGATTTGGCAGAGAGGTCGGGAGCTCCAGTGGCCTCCGCAGTGGCTGGCGGCAGGACGGGGCTCTTGGGGAGGGATTTTTAAAGGGGAAGAGGAGATTGACTGGGGGAAGAAGATTTTATTTTCTCTTTTCCGGAGAGGCAAGCCAAGAGGAGGGAGAGCGAGGTAGGAAGTTGGCGAAAAGGCTTTATTATCAGCCAAAGCCGATCCCAGTCGGTGCTGACCCCCCTCCAACTCCCCTCTCTGCCACAAAAGGAATGAAGGAACGAAGGTTCCATGGGGCAGCCCTGGAATCAGCAAGGAGCTGCTCCGCTGCCTCTGCCCTGCTCCCTGGGATGCGCACAGGAGACAGCCAGTGCTGGCATCCTGGGTGAAGTCAACTTGCAGGGCAAGACAGCAAGCAGAGATTCTGGACTCCGCTTGCGCACGCGCCCAGGGGGCAGACAAAGGCTGCCCCGTGGATCTAAAGCTGAGCGCATTCTGGCTTTGATGGACACAACCAGGTTGTAGATCAGTTCCTGGTCAGCCTGGGCTGGGCTGGGCTGAGGTGCGGTGGGCCGGTCCTTCGCTGTCTCCAGAGCAGGTCCCCGGGCTGGACAAAACCACATATCGGGCCAGATCTGGCAAGTGGACCTTGTGTTTGACATGTCTGTGCTAGACAAATAAGATATTGGACATTTGAGCATGTGAAGGCAAAAAAAAAAAAGAATCTAAAAGATTGAACGGAGAAACAATAGCATCAGAAACTTAGAATAACCATCTGCTGATTTAGATTAGTTTTTTTCTAATGGAAAATGTACTCCTAGATAGTATTGAAATGTCTGCAAGCAAACATTCAAGCTCAAAGAGCGTTAACAATAGATCATATAAAAAACATTTCCATGTCTTTATGCCTATAGCACAGTGGTGGCGAACCTATGGCACACATGCCAGAGGCGGCACTCAGAGCCCTCTCTGCGGGTGCCCACGCCATGTCCCGAAGGTGGCAACCGTCCCTCTTCAACCAGCCGCCCGCTAACTCGGCGAGGTTCCACGTGGCCGGATGCATCCCAGCACAGCTGGTTTCCTTCCTCCCCCCGTCCCATCCCTCCTGGCCTCGCATGCTCTCCTTTTCCTGGGCACGACCCACTGCATCGCCTCCTCAGCTGTCGACCGGCTGTCCAGCTCAGAGGTGGCTTCTCTGAACTGCTGGTGGCCGGCTGCGGAGCCCCAGAGTGCGCCGGTCGAGGGGCCTGCAGGCTGTGGCTGCTGACGGACACTGTCGGCCCCCATGCGCGCACTGGCTTCTGTGTGTGGGAGCTGATGGTGTCAGGCAGCAGCTGCCCCGGCCCCTGCCTCGCCTTGTCCTGCGACAGTGGCACCCCCGCCCTGCCTCGCCTTGCCTCGTCTTACCCTGCAGGACGAGCCTTCTGCCCCACCTGCTAGATCCACCTGGATCTCCCCCAACCCTGCCCAGCCCCCACAGGCATCCCTCCCCACGAGCAACATCAAGGTGACCATGCCTACCTTGGCCACACCCATCCAGTCTGCCATGACCACCACAGCCACAGCCACCCAGTGGGCCATGCCCACCTGGCACCCGGCGATACATAAGTGGGTTTTGGGTTGCAGTTTGGGCACTCGGTCTCTAAAAGGTTTGCCACCACTGCTATAGCAGGTTTATAGCAACAATGTCCTTAAAAATCTTGAAGCCTTTGATGTGGAGAGTATCAAGGAAGTTTTGTAATTAGGACTGCTCTGTGTGGATACAGAAGATCAGACATGAAACTTGGTAAAGGTGTGTCCCATACTCCAATTGTTTTTGATAATATTGTATTTCAAGGGAAATGGGGGTGGAGGCAAATACTTTCATTTCTTTTCAAAGAATCATTGTATCTTGATAATAAGAGGCTTGGATGAATGTTCAAAGAATGTTTGTTGTTTTTTGTAATACAGAGGGTAGGTTTTAATTTATTTGGCCATGAAAAGATTCCCCACTCCCTCAAAACAAAGAATGTCACAGAACGGTGTACCAAAACAATGTTTTTGAAAATATTTTAAATGATTGTGTTCTCTTTCTTTCTTTCTTTCTTTCTTTCTTTCTTTCTTTCTTTCTTTCTTTCTTTCTTTCTTTCTTTCTTTCTTTCTTTCTTTCTTTCCTCTCCCCCCCCTCTCTCTCTTTCTTCACTTTGCTTCTCTTTCCTTTTTGTTATTTAGCAGTGATATTTGCCTCAATATTTCTTCTAGCAATATTTTGAAGCCAAACCAAATAATACTTAACCACTAAAAATTCAGAGCAAAGAGGGCCTCCCTGTGGAATTCCTTGGAAAGTAACATTTTTCAGCCATGCTTCTATAGTTTAGTAACCCTTGTTGCTGTTCTTTATACTTTTTTAAAGATCTCTGAGGACAGAATCAGACCTAAGTAAAGGCACAACATATGTGTGTATATATTGTGCCTTTACTTAGGTCTGATTCTGTCCTCAGATATACACATATCTGTGTATATGCAATGTACAAGTGTTTTATACATACTTTTTTATCACTGAGTTTGACAATAAAATATATTTTAAAATAGGCTTCCCTGTTAGCTCCTCTTTGAGGTAGGCTAGGTGTCAAGTGCAAAAAACCAGAATCATACATTAATTGCAGTTAGGAAGATTTATTGCGCAAACATGTACACAAGAATCTTGTCAACTAACATTAAATACTAAATTGGCACCAGATAATGATCAACAGAATTTAAGAAGGGTTGGACTTAGACCATTTGTGGGAACATAATGACTCCAGGTTAATAATTCGCTTAACTCTGCCACCCAGCTCTGCCTGCTCTTTTCTTACACCAGCTCAGGAAATAGATGCCACAAAAATACTAGATATTCTATTTTATTGATATAGGTCACTGATGGCAAACCTTTTGGACTTAGAAAAATGCCTAATGATTCTGCTGGAGAATCACACATATGCTACCCCCCCCCAACAAAAGATTAACACTTTTCTAGATTTGTCTCCCCCCGCCCCCACACACAATCTAGGCTATCCTGAACAATGGCACTCAGCAGCAGTACTGAGGCTGAGACTAAAGTGGAGGCACAGATCTCGACTTCAACACTAACACCCCCACTGCCACTCAAAAAGGCCAGCTCACACCAGTCCCCAAGGCACCTGAGCCTTGGGGAATGGCATGATTACTTCCATGGCCCAGAGCTCCCCATGATCTGCCATGTGCCCTTACCTTCAGCTGCCATTCTCTTTTTGTTGATGGGCCCTACGGCCTACCTGAGCCTGCCGTGGGTTGCACGAGACCTTCATTCTTGAACCAGCTTTTCCATGGTCTTCCACAGTTTCCAAAAATTGTATGAGAACAGAGCATGATTTCGAGAACAGTTGTTGTCAGGTGGTGGTGAATGCTGGCATGTCACCTAAAATGTCATGTGTATCATAGGTTCGCCAATACTGATATATAATAACAGGATCTTGAAAGCCTGGCAGCGCTTATACTAAAGGGAATAGGTGAAAACTTTCAGTTTCTTTTTAACTCCTTCTTCCCTTCCCAGGCTTAATTCACATTTTGCTAATGATCTATGCATAGTTTCTCCAAAGTCATCTTAGTGGCTCTTCTATCCTTCTCCTCCTAATTAGAAGTGAGGTTGAAACTCCATTTTTTTACTTTCTTATGAGGAATTCACAATTTTTAACTTAGTACAATTTTATTTCTGTATTGAAAACATTTCTAACAACAATTACTGAATTCATAGCTCTAAATTTAATCATTACTAGCCTCTTTTCTTCTCCAAAATTTTATCCTACTAAGTGTTATTGTTATAGGTTATAATAGCCTTAATCAAACATTCCTGATGAAGAGCCAAGATTTGAATGTAAAATATCTGTTTTATAGGGCACTTTTACTACAATGCTGGTTACAGTATTACAGTATTATCTGCAAAGAACTTTAATTCATTTTATTGATATTTATCCCCACATGTCTCAGAATGGAAAGTAAGAGGCCATACAGAATGCTCTTCCCTAAGGTAAGCATTCTCTATTCAGTGGACTTCAATTCCCTGAAATCTTAGCGATGTTAATGGAATTCTGGGAACCGAAGCCCACACAGATGGAGATTTCTCAGCTAGTAAAGGCAGGATATTTTTGATTCAGTCTCTGGAATTTATGGGTAGGGCTGGAAAAGTTTCCGTTGAAAGCCTTGGGAGCAATACTGGATCTGCCAGAATTCCAGCCAAATGTAAAGAGGGCAGGGCTCCTGTGCCCACAAACTGTTCTTGCTAAAATTATCTCTTCTACAAACCTAATAAAAGACATAATAGTTTTGTCTACTTTGCATCTCTTCACCTGATACCTCTACTGTAGCCACATCTCACCCTAGTAATTACTTTACAGGACTGAGTGTTGCAACTAGACAAAGCATTTCAGATCAAATATAAAAAGATATCTCATATTAACACCATATATGCATGTCTACAAAACAGAAGGTTGATTATTGTCCAAAATAAAGGCAGGCCATCTAAAATATACCATATAAATTAATCTTCACATTAATATTGTGTTTTTTCTAGGGTTTGACTTGCATGTTGGCAGGAGCTGCTGGTATTTAGATTGCACTCAGAACAAAAGAACGAAGGTATCAATGCATGATATGATGGCGTATAGGTTGGCATATGTATATGCTTGTGTATATATCTATTAGTCATCTTGTCACTAGGAGTGGCTGGCCAAAAATCACCCTGCTGGCTTCCATTCGTATGGAAGGAGTCTAGAACCTACATCTCCACTTCTAATACAGCACCTTAACTATTGTACCCCATTGCCTCTCATATCTTCATATCAGTGAAGATCTTAATACTGTTTCCTAGTTTTCACACAAGAAAAACCAAATCCTAATCCTATTCAATGGCTCTTCATACTGAAAATAGGACCTTAAGGAGGTATGCAGAAGGAGACTAGAAAGGACTGTAAGTTAATCTGGGAATGTATACTGTAGCCCTGCATAACATCCTAGGTCTAGGATAATAAGAGTATGACAGTTAAACAAGGAAAAATGCAGCAAGTGTAATTTTGTAGAATAAACCTACAGTGACAGAACCTGTATGTAATCTCTCATAATAGAAGCTATTAAAAGCACATCCCGTATTTTAAATAAAGAATTACTTAATTTTGCCATTGTCCTATTTAAGTACCCTTAAGTCATTCCCACAAATATAGTAACTTAAACACCTTCACAAGCACAGTAAAGATTGGGGCTGGGCATGTTTTGAAAACAATTTAGAAATTCTTCAGATCTCATATAAGCACAGCAGCTCTCAATTAAATTAGCCTGACTTTTTTCAGCTTGACTTTGTTCCTAATGGACAATCACTTAAATGTGAGCCAGCAGCGTATAGTACCCATCAAAATGCCAATGCAAGCCTAGATTTAAGATGATGTGAAGTATTAGTACCACTTTATAAAGCCTTAGTAAGACCACACTTAGAATACTGCATGCAGTTTTGGTCACCGTATTATAAAGAAGATGTTGAGACTCTGGAAAGAGTGCAGAAAACAGCATCAAAGATGATTAAGGGGGCTGGAGGCTAAAACATATGAAAAATGATTGCAGGAATTGCATGTGTCTAGCCTAGTGAAAAGAAGAACTAGGGGTGACATCATAGCAATATTCCAATATTTGAGGAGCTGCCACAAAGAAGAGGGTGTCAACCTATTTTCCAGATAAGGCAAGACAAAAAATAATGGATAGAAATTAATCAAGGAGAGAAGCAACCTAGAACTAGGAGAAATTTCCTAACAGCGAGAACAATTAATCAATGGAATGGCTTGCCTTCAGAAGTTGTGGGTGCTCCATCACTGGAGGCTTTTGAGACTGGACAGCCACTTGTCTAGAATGGTATAGACCCTCCTGCTTGAGCAGAAGGTTGGACTAGAAGATCTCCAAGGTCCCTTTTAACTCTGTTATTCTATTATTCAGACTTCCTTGGTATTTTGGAAAAAAAGGGTTGCACCTTTCACGAATCCATCACTTCAAGAATCATTATCTTTTGTGAGGTTTGTGCCCTGAGAAAAGGATGAGTTCCTTAAGGAATAATAGAGAGGTACTCTGATTGCCTGATATCTGTAGCACTCCTTTCAAATCACATTTCACATGAGTGCATCCCCATTAAGGATTTTGAAAGGGGCAGAGATAATGAAGCTTACAGCACCATTCCAGAAAAAATTAAACTTTATTGCTTGTTATTTTTGGAATATAGGGTTGGCCCAAATCAGGTATACTAAAAGGGAATGCTTGAATATTTTTAAAGATAAATATGATATGGAAATACCTCTAGCAGATCAGGAACTATCGATTTTCACGGTAAAAGATGACAGAAAACAGCACATTCAAAAATTAAAATTGCTCTTTATTTGTCATGCAGACTTGCATAGGATCAAGCATTACAATTCATAAAATAGCAGCAGCAGAAACAATCACCTTTTCCAATATTGCTTTCACAGTAAAGAAAGGAAGAAAAGAGGTCTTGTGACAAAGAGAGAAAGAATGAGAATGAGTACTATAATTGTGTGTGGAAACATAACATTGCAAGGGAACAGATTATTTATGTCTCAAAGCTAATTTACTGTAGAAGAGTACATGGTTAAAATAGTTTGTAGCTTCATACTGACTCCATCTGAAAACCCAAAGAATATGCTCAAAAAGGAGAAGAGTTCAGAAATGTTGTTTGGAATGAGACAAGTCCATGAAGTTTGCCAGTCTAGAAACCCTCATTATATCTTTTTTATATCAGTGCTAACGCATTGTATCAAAGAAACTAAGAAGGTGTTTAAAATTATTGGTTTTCTCCATGTTTTCTTCTCTAAAATCAATTTATTTTGCACATGTCTGGGACTACAATAACTGGCAAACTGGAATGCCTCTTGCGCAAAATACAAATACTGACGCAGTTGAATATAGCTAGGTTGCAGAAACAGGTTTTGTTAGAGAAATGTTTAGCACAGGATTTGCCCCCATTAGATTTCTACTGTTCATTGAATAGCTGATGCTCTAATTGTAGCAGTAATGTTCAAATGGTATACTATAGACGTTCTTTTCTATATATGCTCACAACCCTCTCACTGATCTACAAAGAGACTCTCTTGATCTGAGGCCCTTCTTTAAATGATTGTACGAACGGTTCACTTAATGTGGTTGCATTTCCTTCTATAAGCCATGACAGATCAAGTCCCGATAGAGGAACAGATCAAGTGTGTTGGATTTGGATGCAAATATCCAGATTAATGTTAGAGCTAGACCTTTATGGAAAAGGTGAAAGTGTCAGAGAGGAAAAGCGCATTTTTTCCCTTTGCATTATTTACACATCAGGCGTGATGAGCATGGTCATGCAAATTGTCATTCAGGAGGAGGCCCGACTTTAATAGGCACTTTTCCTGCTTGTACTGGTTTTTGATATGATTTTTACACTGGAACCTCCTCCTCCCCCTGAGGAATGGCGACCTCCTCCAATACTGTAACTGCTTCCACCTCCGCTGCTGAACCCTGAACCAAAGCCAGTTCCTCCATAGTTGCTGCCAGAGCTAATGGCATAGCCGCCACCACCACCACCACCACCGATTCCAACTCCAAATCCTCCTCCGAGTCCGCCAGCACTTCCTCCACCGAATCCTCCTCCCAAGCCAAGGCCGCTTCCACTACCATATCCAGTGGTAGTAGTATTGCTGATTACAGCTGGAAAACAGGGAGGGAGGGGAGAAAGTTAAGTTGCTTCTGTGATTTCTAAAGGGAAAATTCATGTCAGGGTCCCTTTAAAAAAAAAAAGCACACACAAACGTATAAATGGAGATGATACTTACAATAGCTCACATTTCCAACGCCTTCTTGCAGCCTAAAAAGCAATATAATAATTGGAGTTAATGCTTCAACTTACAGTAAGATTACTACATTTTAATACAAAAAGGAGTATTGTGATGACAGAAATATGAACTCAACATACGTCTACAGGGTTAGGGGCAAGTGATGAAGCATACATCATCATATCACAGCACAAATGTCACGATAGACAGATTGCTGTCACATATTGGGGCAGAAGCATAGCAGGGTGGAATTTGCACTGTGAGGTCATCACATGTGTATCTTTTTTTTGTCACTGTGGCTAGCCATGGATGATATGAAACTTTTTATGCATTTCCCAAAGGTGCCTTTTCCAAAAGGCAACTGGACTTTCTTGTTCTTTCTCTTTGAAAATGTTTCGCTTCTCATCCGAGAGGCTTCTTCAGTTCTGAAGTGAACTGAATTGAACTGAAGAAGCTTCTTGGATGAGAAGCAAAATGTTGTCAAAGAGAAAAAAACAAGAAAGTCCAGTTGCCTTTTGGAAAAAGCACCTTTGAGACAACCATGACTTGGATGATTGAGAATATTTGGCTATTTGGACATTGGATACCTGAAAAGAATGGGCTCAAAAATGTCACCAGATTTGTGTTCTCTGGGCCTTGCAAATCAAATTAAAAAATGAACCACAGCGATGTGTCTCTCTTTTGAAGAGAAAAAAAAAAATCTTAATATTACAGGAACATGCAGTTCCGTCATCCTCCAATCAGTGAGACAAATGTAGAAAAACAGCATTCAGGTCAGATCAATTTAATCTTTCTATTTACAAGCAAGATATTTTTTTTAACAAAAAGAAGATTTTTTTTAACACCACAGGAACTTTTAAAAAGGGCCTTTCCAGTTTGAAGGTGTTCAGATGAAATATCCATGGGAGTGCTTTTTTATTTGAAGAAAGTGAAAAGGAAGGTTAAATAAAAAACGGTAGGTAAGCTATGGGTTTAGCAATTAGTTGTGTTCCCCCCCCCCACTGACCTGATTTCTTCTCCTTCTAGCATCTTCCTGTAGGTGGCGATCTCAATGTCGAGGGCCAGCTTGATATTCATGAGGTCCTGATATTCCTTGAGCTGCCGGGCTAGTTCTTGCTTGGTTTTCTGTAAACATTCCTCCAATTCATTCAGCTTTTGCTTAGCATCTTTGAGGGCAAGTTCACCACGATCTTCAGCCTCCGCAATGGCTGCCTGAATGTTGGCACACTGGGAATGGGTATAACAATTATTATTGTTATTATTGGAGGCCATTCATGTGAAAACTGTTACAATGGATTCTCTTTGGATAATTCAGGAAGAATATCTCTTCCAGCCTGGAATCAGAGAAAACTTGAAAATCTCTTCTTAAAGACAAAACATATTTATGGGCAACAAAACAATTGCATGCTACCAATATTAGTATATAAAATACATAGGTGGTGAGCACACATCTCCCTCTAAATCAAATGTTTGTGGTTCAATGAATCAAAACTGCAATATTATTTCCATAAATGGAGCTAAGGGGCTCCATTAGCTCAGGTTTTCTCCAACAATGGAAACAAGCTATTTATAAGGTTTTGTGAAAGCCAGAATTTGATTGTTCATTTTTGACTCAATGTATTGTGTAACCTAAAACCATTTTAGTTACAAATCTAAGCTTATGCCTTAGCATAATGTGCACATTCAGACAATTATGGCTTAAAACCATAGTTAAACAATTATACCAAGAAGAATATACGAACCCAGCTACTGTGACAGCAGATCTGTCCCATGCAATGGAACTGAGCAGAATTCTATAAAACTTCACTTGCAAATTAGTTAGCACTAATTCTCAACAACTGCATGATCATTTATATATTTATTTACAAAGCTTCTGTAATTTATCAGGCTCTGAGCAAAGGTATTTAATCCCTCCAGATAGACATAAATGGAATAATACCAAAAGAAACTGCTGATCTGTCATTGATTTTTTTTATAGACTAATGATAAGAGAACTAAAATATTTTAATAATATGGAAAAGCTGGCTCACTATAGTTGCCTGGTTACCTTCCTTTAGAACACATTAGGGTGTGGAACAATTTACATAATAACCTGCCTGTCTGCCTGCTTGTCTATGCTGTAGTAAGACGAAGGAGGTGATTCCTTTTTTAATTTGCAATGCCTAAGAGCTATTGCAAAGCAACTAACTGCAACTTGTTCAACTTGTGTGGATATCTTGCAACATTTGTACAATGAGAGGTGTACTATCTGTGGATTTACTAGCAAGATCCCACAGAGTAGAAGAAACACTAAAATGTGGTTATGATTAGAATAATGTAGTGTTTAAAAAGAAGAAATTTTGAGTGTGCTAGTCTTTGGTGTCCCAAAGGTGCTCTTTCAAAAGGCAACTGGACTTGTTTTTTTTCCTTAAAAACATTTCGCTTCTTTTCCAAGAAGCTTCTTCTTGAACTGAAGAAGCTTCTTGAAGTGAAACGTTTTCAAGGAATCTCCACAGACATAGTCTTTGGTGTGTATAATGGCACCTCACATGCTTCCTACTTATTTCTGATACTGCACAGTATTTAACCACAGTCCATAATTTTTCTTTACCTATGTCATCTGAATGCTGAATAGCTATCATTTCTGGTTAGTGATAACCGGCATTCAGATCAATTAATTTCAGTTAATGGTAATGAGAAATGGTAACTGCTTGAATTTCAGATAATATATTTAACTGTTGCTAGTCTTAACAATTATCTCATTTTTCAAAGTTTGCCTTCTCTCCCATCTCCCTTACTTTGTACTTTGTACTGCTTCAGGAGTGCTTCCTCATGAAAAACTCACTATGTATCTTGAAAAATAATTCAAAGTAGTTTTCTCCCTACTGTATTTCTTTTCTGTATGCAACAAATGTATTCAATTAGTACTTGGAAGACTGTTGAGTCACCCCTTATAAACATTTCAGTGGTACAAATCTGCTCTGGCAAAGCAAAGGGCACCTATTCTTTAGTCCATTCTACAAGCTAAACAACAAGATCCATTAAAATATCACCTGTTTCTTGTAGGCATCGATTTCACTTCGCAGTCTCTGGATCACCCGATTAAGCTCAGAAATTTCTGTCTTTGTGTTGCGAAGGTCATCACCATGGCGCCCAGCAGACACTTGTAGTTCTTCATACTGACATTCAGAAATAAATAAAGGTATCATCAAAACAAAGGAGATGGAAAATGACACCCAGCACAAAAGCTGGGGAAGACATTTTATTATGTGGGGGCAAACGTTCTAGCAAGGAACTCTTTGTAGGTTGAGGAAATGAAGCTACTAGGGTCAGGATCCCAGGCTGAGGCCTGAAGCTTGCAGTGCGGGGACACATGTCTTGGCTTTCTTCAGACCCCGTCAGCCAAAGACGTTTGGCTAGCAGGGTCAAGGAGAAGAGTCTTCTCTGTCATGGCCCCTGCCCTCTAGAACATCTTCCCACCAGAGGTGAGATCTGTCTTCATTCTTCTGGAAGGGCCTTAAAACCTGGCTCTGCCAGATGGCTTGAGGGCCCAATGGGGGCATACTATGCTGGAGGTAGCTGACTGAATGAGAGACAAAAGAGCACGTCTGTACCATCCCTGCTCTTGGTTTTTAACCTTTTATTTAATTATTGCTAATTATTGCAGAAAAGGAGCCACACTAATGGTAGGATTTTGCTTTGCCATTCTTTATGTAGAGCAGGGTTATCAAACTCAATTTCATTGAGGGCCGCATCAGCATTACGGTTGCCCTCGGGGATGTGTGTGTGACCAGGGTGGATGTGGCCTAATGGATGGGCGTGGATGGAGTGGGTCTGGCCTACTGGGTGGCATGGCCAGCTCTACATCGTTCACGTCAAGGGTGCCTGTGGGGGCCTGGGCAGGATTGGGACAGATCTGAGGGTCTCTGGCAGAAGGGGGTGGGACCAGGACAAGCACCAAGGCATGGTCCATTTCTTCATTCCTCACAAAGGGTGACACTTCCCCAGCATGCACCCAGGGGGCGGGCCCGACGCGGCAGGGGCTGCTTCCTCGCTGTTTCTAGACGGCCTTGTGGAGCTAAGACTGAATGCATTTCAGCATAGATGGCCACCACAAAATTGTACATTGGCTCTTGGCCGGCCTGGGCCAGGGCCAAGGCAGCGGGGGCCATTCCCTCACTGTTTCCAGATGGCTTCGCGGGCCACATGAAACCACTTCGCGGGCCGCATCTGGCCCCCGGGCCTTGTGTTTGACATGTCTGATGTAGAGAGTGTGTGTGAGTGTGAGTGTGAGTGTGTGTGTGTGTGTGTGTGTGTGTGTGTGTGTAAGAGAGAGAGAGAGACTATTAAACTTATGTCCAGTGTTAGCCTGATGGACAAGTCACAAAGATAGGATGAAGGAGGAGGGAGCACTCTTCTCACCTTCCTGCTGCTTCATCATATATTTCTCCTTCATATCTATGACAGGTAAGTTGTGCAACAGGTGGGAAAAAGCAGGGAGGCCATGGGGAGTGTCTCTCCCTGCTCTACTTTTGGGACCCATCTTCTGCATTCAGCTTATAAGTCCCAGGCCCAAAAGAGAGTTGGTGAAGAACACTGGAGCATTGGAGCAAACAGCTCTCTCCTATTTCACCCAGGTCTCTCCAAGCCTGCGACTTGTCAATACAGTCATTTTTAGACAGAGTCTCCTCTCCTCTCCTCTCCTCTCCTCCCCTCTCCCCTCCCTTCCTTTCCCCTCCCCTCCCCTCCTCTCCTCTTTTCCTGCAGAAGGACTTGCGGAAAACAAAATGGCCTATCCCAACTCACATGTGTGTGCCTGTGACTTGTTTCTCAAGCAATTCGAAAGGGAACTAAGCTCTTCACCTGAGGCACCTGCCTATGCTCACCCAATCCTGAGCCACCACATGTTCTGGAGGGTGATTGATGGCTGCTTCTCCCACCAGTAGGAAACACCCTGGGTGGGGAAATGCACCCAGGAGAGTGCATCAGTCTCTTTCCTTCTCATTCCCCATTAAACCTGGAAGGACAGCGCCACTTGTTGGCTCTAAGGCGGAACAGGTCTTGGCACAATTGATACTGGCATAATTTTGTCAAGCATGGGAAGACAACACATTTACAACCCGCTGCCCTCTAGTGCAGGAAATTCTGGGAACTATAGTCCAAACAATGTGGAAGTGGCCTGATTATGAAAAGTTGCTCTGAGCCTTTAATGAATTTATTATTCTAGCTACTCACCTTGCTTTGATACCATGATTCGGCCTCAGTCCGGCTCCTGTTGGCAATATCTTCATACTGCGCCTTGACCTCAGCAATTATGCTGTTCAAATCCAGGCTTCTGTTGTTGTCCATGGACAATACGACAGAGGTATCTGATACTTGCTGCTGCATTTGAGATAATTCCTGCAAAAAAATTAAAACAAAAACTGGGTCACCTGGACACCGGGGCAAAGGTAGTTTAGCCATATTGAAGCAGTTATGGAAAAATGGATTAGTACCTAACAGTGCTAGAGAAATTACAGAAATCCTAATTCAATTTTGTTTGAACCCTTTCAATTTATATTCCAATTGGTAGCAGCCCTTTAGTTTTCTTACTAATGCCTTTTGTCAGAGTTAGACATTTTAGTGAAAGAAGGTGTTATTCACAATAACTGGAATCCAAGCTCAGCCAAAATATGTTCCATAAGTCATAAATGTTTCCAGATCAAAGTGATTAATTTCACTTGGAAAAGCTGCCAAGGAAGGGGGTGGATTTTTTTTTCCATTGCTTGCTAGCATCAAGTCCAGACTAGAGAGCCCTGCAGTGTGGAGGTGATTTATTTAAATATCGTTCTGTCTTGATCCAGTAATAGCTGGAGGAAATTGAGTCTATATTGCAAAAAAATGTGATAATTGATGTCATTAAGTCTCTGCTTGCCTAAACATTTAGTCAGCTCTTCCAACACATAACCAAGCAGGTAGAAACTGGTGAGGGAAGATCCCTTCGGAAATATATCCTCTCTAAAGGAAAAACTGATCTAATATTTTCTGCAGAGGAATGTTAGGAAACATACACAACAAGTTTCGACAAATCAGTCTGCTATAATCATCTTAGGGATTCCAATTCCTCATTCTTTTAGCACTGCTAAAAAATAGTACTATGTGGTTTCCCCCTCCTTATTTTTTTTCTTAATGACAAGATTTTGCTTTTTTACCCTGATATTTTTCTGCTGCATTAGGTTGATGTGCTAATAAATAACTATTTTCACTGGGTACGTTGAGGTGGTCAGGGGAAGAAAATGTCCATAATGAGAGATTTCAAATTGGGGAATTTAAAAAGTAAAATTTTTTATACATTCAGTTTGGTCTAGTGGTTAAGGTATCAAGCTAGAAACCAAGCATTCTAATCCCATTTTAGGCATAAAAAACGGCTGGATGACTTTGGGCCATTCACTGTCTCACAGCTCAACCCACTTCACAGGAATGTTGTTGTGAGGAAAATAGGAGGGTTATTAGGTATGCACGCCACCTTGAGTTTCTTATAAAAAGAATAAGGCAGGAATAAAAATATTTTTAAAAATATTGTTTATTGGTACAGAAAGGGAGCAGGTATTTCTGTTAATAAAAGTAACGTGGTTTTTTTTTGTTTTCAATAGCATTTTTTAAATTATTCTTTCAAAATATTTATAGCCTACTTAATGGCAAATAGAAATATAAGAGAATTAATTAAAGGGATGATAGATAATATAGCCCATGATCTCTGCCAGTATCATAGTTCATGCCTTAGGCATATAAAATGTCATATTCAATTCCAAATGCTTCCAATTAATAGATATTGGAAAGATTCTGTCTTTAGCTAGCTGTAGATGATTTAGATTTAGATTTAGATTTAGATTTAGATTTAGATTTAGATTTAGATTTAGATTTAGATTTAGATTTAGATTTAGATTTAGATTTAGATTTAGATTTAGATTTAGATTTACTTAGGCTTTTTCTTAGGTTTAAGTTTAGGTTTACATTAAGAACTAAATTCTCTAGTGTTCCGACTGAATATAGACCTAGAGCTCATTTTAAGTTTAGATTTAGACTCTTTGATCATTAAGGAAACTTACCGCCTCAAACAGTGCTTTCAAGAACTCAATTTCATCATTCAGTGAGTCTGATTTGCTAGCAAGTTCAATCTTGTTCATGTAGGCACCATCCACATCCTGCACAAAACATAGGAAAAGTCTGCTACATTTTCAGCAGAAAACAAACTTGCTCAGTTTTATGCATTCAAACATTCTTTCTCATTGAGAAACCAATACTGCAGACAAATCAATTACCTTCTTGAGCACCACAAATTCATTTTCTGCACCTGTTCGTTTGTTAATTTCATCTTCGTATCTATTAGACAAGATGAATGAATTATATTAGCAATATGCATAGGTTGCAATATGAGTACTGAACATTACTTCAGACAGATTATATATGAGACAGCTAAATTCACATCTTATAAGTGGATTCTAGAAATCTTCATAGTCTATGGCAACTGGCAACTGAATTATTCCCTTGAAAGGGAACCCATTTTCTTCTGAGAAGATCAATCCTTGAAATTCATCCAGCTGCTTCATGTATGATATAGTTTCAGAAGCATAATTTTCATAGGCAAGCACAAAGAATGTCAGATATATCTTTTTTCCCCCATTATAGTTAGTGAGAGAAGTGTGTACTTCAAAAAGTCTTTAATTTTGATGTGGTTTTAAAAAACACAAGGGTAATTTTAAAACACCATCTTTGACTTGAAATTGAATACCACATTTTAAGGTCAGGTCTTCGTTGCAGCTTTTAATTGTTTTAACATTCCTTCTACCAATGGGAACCCTGAAATGTAGTTTGGTGGACAGATTTGGCAAAATATCAATATGCAACCTACACCAGAGGTCCCCAATCTTTTGAGCACCAGAGACCGGTTCTGTGGAGAGAAGTTTTTCCACGGACTGGAGGGTGCATGGTTTTGTGTGCTGCCTGCATCCTGCGGATGGGGCTTTGCTTGTTTGTGCGGACCGGTTGCTGGCATGCCACAGCCCGGTACTGGCCCACGGACCGGGGATTGGAGACCTCTGACCTACACTACCATTCCTAGCATTTTATAGATAGAATCATAATTACTATAGCTACTATAAAATTGAGACACAGTGGTAGTGTAGTTTGCCCTTAAGCATTCAATTGCTTGCCCCAATTTTGATGCTTATATGGCTTGGCTCAGTAATTTTGGTGGTTTGAAGCAATATGTTGCAAATGCTTTTCTGACAGTGTACTTGATGTAGGTTCACATACTTGGGGTATATATATCTAACATTGACTTAATTTCAAAAAAGGACAGCTGACATGAATTTAAAACCCACAAGTTTGGAGGGGAAATACATCATATTTAACATTCTTATCAGATAAGCTGAATCTCCTTGCTGAATGTTCACCCCAGTTAGCTAGTTGGCACATAGTTTGTAGAACGCTCCTAAAGGCCATAAAAGAGACTGTTATAAAGACATAACAGTTATGCAAAAGTGTAAATGAAGAATCTAATTCATAGCGGTGCATACTTTAATTTGCAATTCTTTTGTGAGGGTTTGGCAGGATAAGCGTGTACATTGCAGGCATCCCTCTGTGAAATCTAATAACATAAGGCCAAATCAAACTATGCAGGGAGAAAGGTGGGGCTGGAATGAACAAAAGAAGGATGGGAGGGTTTTGCAATTAGCAGATTAATTCTGAACAGTTTGGTGCCAGTCCATAGCCCTAATCTGTTTTACCTTTGAGCATGTGGGTTTCCAAGGCTAAATTGATTTGAACTACACAGAAAAGAAGGCTGGGTGATTAAATGGAGAAATTAAGGTTTGGTATAGAATTGCAAACTACTGAGCAGAATCTATTTTGTCATTTTTCTACTTCTGTTTGCTGTTTAGAAAGCTAATGCATCCTTGTGAAGTAGTTAGTGTTTTTTTATCTCATTCTGACATAATGTTCACTAATGTTCACACCCAAAATTTATTCCCCCAAAGCTTTTCTAGATTTTTAAGAATATAAATAATTTGGTTAGGGGTGAAGTTCATGGATAAGATTTACAGTTCCACGTAAGCATTTATCATTCTGAATAAATATGTTAATAATGTGGATTGGGAAAGCACCTGCCTTGGAACATGTATTTGGTTCAAATCAAGCAGGTGAAACAAAATTCTCAAATCTTTTAGAAAAGGAAAGGAGGAACGTTGTCTGCCATCTGGCTATCTGATTTCATTTCAGTTCATTATTTCATTAAAAAAAGATTGTACTGCCATACATCTTAAACCCAAACTCCAGGTTTTATGATAGGAATGCAGTGCAAATGCACAGGATTCTTCCCACTAGAATAAGTTCATACTGCTCATTGAATGGTTTGAGGTGAACAAAGAATGCTTATTATTCTATGCAGTCGGATAATTAGTATCAGATCTAAGCAATTTTCTTTGCATTTACTGTATCTGGCGGTAAGCTTTTTTGGAATGAATTGCATGGGATATTCAGCAAGAAATATCAACCTTTTATGTACACGTAAGCTAAAACTTCACACCAGGTATTGCAATAAGTCTTGGACCTCCAGACAATCAGGAATTTTGCTTACAGTGGAAACTTTGCAAATATGCTACATAAACTGCTTTACGTAGAAATTAGGCAGAACATAGAAATCAACGTCTGCTTTAGACCTGTTGTTTTTGTCCTGCTTTTTTGAGTCAATGGACTTTTGGCCATTGTTTCCCAGGCCTTGAGAATGGAGATTCTGCTCAGTGATTACATAACGGTTCAGTCTAGTCTAAGCAGCTTTGGTCCCCACCTTGCCAGTTTCAGCCCTTTCAATATGTTAGGCTGAATGGAATAGAATGGGAAGCTACTTACTTGTTCTTAAAGTCTTCCACCATGTCTTGCATATTCCTCAGTTCCATGTCCAGTCTTCCCCGTTCATTTACTAGATAGTCAAACTGTTTCCGGAGGTTGGCAATATAGTTCTCAAAAAGAGGCTCAAGGTTGCGTTGCTGAACCTGAGTCCCCTGCCGCTGTAAGAGCTCCCATTTGGTCTCAAGGACTTTGTTTTGCTGCTCCAAGAATCGGACCTGCAAGACGGAACAGACAAGGAGATGAAAATGAGGCATGTAAGCAAAGTAATACTTCAGTGGGGAAAAATCCTCCAGAAAAGAGATGAATGGATACACCCTCCATTTGTTCCTGAAAGTCTTTTGGTTGACACTTTGGCCCTTGCTCCAGTTAAAGCAAAACCCGAATGACTTCTCCCCCCCCCTTATTCTATCTTGTCCCTTCTCACTGGGTAGGTTGGAAGCACCTTGGAGCAGAAAACCATTACATCTCTTATGTAGCCCTGCAAAGTTCCGCATCTCTATATGGTGTCAACCATGTACAGAACAAATCAAACAAGGGAACAAATCAAAGACAGCAACTCAAGAGAGACAAAGAATAGCAATGGAGGCTGAAAAAGAGAAAAAAAAATGGGGGCCAAAGAGGGGACTGTGAAAGCTAGCAGGGAACGGAGCCGCTGTTCCAAGCGACATGAAAAATATGTGTAAAAATATATACTTTTCAGAATGATCATTTAGCAATTATATTTTCATTCTCCATAACCTAATCTCCAGAGTCTATAGCTTCTGTGTGCAGAGAGGCCCCAACATGTCAAAGAGATTGCAACATCCAAAGCAATGATAGAATATTACATGTTGTGATGCTCCTCTCCTAAACAATGCCAAACTGGATTAATAACGGTATTATAATTGGGGTATGAATTGCTTGTGTTATCTGCAGTGAATATATGAAGCATCCTTTCTTGGCCTCAGCGCTTATCATATCTGTGTCACCTATTTTTAAAAGATTTTTTTAATAAATTGGCCTTAGTCAGGATTAGTATTTGTGGATTCCATAAAGGATACAAACTAAGTACACAAATCCAGAAAAAACAGAGGAAATAACCGCTTTATTCTCACAGCTGTAATATTTAAGAATGGCATTATTGACTTTGAAACTAAGATGTTTAAATTGTCTATAACTAGGACCTTACTTTTTCAGCAGATCTTGGGCTAGAACCCATTCAGTTATTTTATATGACCATTCATCCTCAGAATAAAAAAGTTAACTGAACAATATAATGGTTGCAATGACTTTGGACAATATTAGAAATAATTGTCTGTTGTTTGCTCATTTGCTTATATCAGATGTGACCTTATAAGAGAACACCTAAAATAACTGATAAACAGCCATTGGATTGGTGACTTAAGTTTAAGAAGGATTGCTTCAAATTTAGAGGTCCCAAAGGTCAAGTAAAATCACCCCTCTTACCTTGTCAATAAAGGAGGCAAATTTGTTGTTGAGTGTCTTGATCTGTTCTCGTTCATGAGAACGCACTCGCTGAATCTCTGGGTCAATCTCAAGGTTGAGAGGTTGCAAGAGGTGCTGGTTGATGGTCACTTCTTGGATGCCACCAGGGGGGCAAACTGGAAAACCTGGACCACCTCTTACAAAACCTGGTCCACCTACCAGAAAGCCCCCAGGACCTCCGCCCATGCCATAGCCAGCTCCACCTGCACCCATACCATAACCAAAACCAGATCCTCCACCAATGCCATATCCTCCACCATAACCACCAGATCTTAGACCTCCACAAACGGTACCATAGGCAATTCGTTTGCTTCCACCCATGTTGTGCAGGCTTCGGCTGCCAAATCCACCAAGTCCATAGCTGCTACCCCCTCCACCTCTTGCTCCTCCAACTCGAGAGACAGAGTAGGAGCTGAAACCACTTCTCCCACCACCACCACCACCACCAACAATTGCAGAGCCGGAGGTAAAGCCTCTGTTAGCTCCTCCAGAAGATGATCGATAGGAAACACGACTCATGATGGTTTGCTTGGAGAGAGAAGATGAAGAAAATTTTGGATGATAAGCAGCACTGCAGAGAAAGCAGAGAAAGAAGAAGGCAGAACCTCTCTGATATAAAGGAGCAGGAAACCTCCCCTTTTATCTGTTTGGGAAAGAACCCGGCACAGAATTTGAGACAATTGGATACTCAAATGTTTGATGTGCCTTGCAGCAACTTGTCTTCTGTGACACGCCTACTCCAGTCAACACAACCCTTCAGTAATGCTGTAAGAGCTTGTGGGTGAGAGAGAAAGATCTTGAAGGGATCGACATTTTTCCCTTTTTTATTTTTAGGTGACTGTTTCATTAGCAAAAAAGCAAATAAAAGGAGAGCATAATAATCACAAGTCTGCATATTTACACTCTGGCTACTCAATTGTCTTAGTCAGATGTAAGGAAACCAGCTCTAATTCTGATCATTACAAAAATATGGCATATATGTATATTTTTTTCAATCTGTCAGGAGCTGTCTAGGGTCTTCAGTGTGTTGGGCATTGTGGGCAAACTTGTGAGGTGGACCAGACAGCCTACAGTAAATTAACTTTACTCGCATCCATATGTGGGTCCTTTGTGAGCTGCACCAGGTCCCTGGAGCTAAAGTCTTTGTTGTGCACATTCAATGGATTGGACCACAGATAATCTGCATACAGTGCATATGTTTTGACACTGAGGGTGGTCAATAATAAGGAATTTCATAGTTAAGCAGGTTGCAACTCAGTTCTTTATTCCTTGAAGCCCCATTTACTAGATTGCATTTCCTTTTACAGGGATTTTTTTTTGGAGGGTGGGGGGGGTATCAGTCTTGTATTTAATGGCATTACTCCCTATGTGCTTTTTCGGGACTACAGTCTTAAAGCCCACATCTGCTCCTCTAATAGCAGAGATACTTTAGGCACATCGCTAATGACTTTTGCACAATACTTCATGCGTATCCTTTGTTGGTGGCCCTAGGTGCCTGAGCTCCATGGTAAAGATCTTCTGAACCCAGTAGAACAAGCAAGTCCGGAAGTTACTTTTGTTTGGGAATGCTGCAGTTTAGGGTAAGAAGGGCCTTTAGATCAGCTTGTGGTCTGCATACGCTGCAGATTAAAATATTCCATAAAAGCTACAAATGGTACACATATCTGTTATGATTTAGCCGAATATTTTGAGATTTTCCAAAAGACGATTGCTATTGGACTATGGGTTTGGCTGCTTCGGGGAATTAAGAGCTCTCTTTGGTGGAAAGTACTTAAACAGAAGCTGCACAACTAACTCTCCGGGAAGCTCTAATTGCAATGCTGAGCAAGTGCAGATGGACAAGATTATGTCTACCGGCTATGAAATTCTACGCTTTTATCTGTGATCTTCCACTCCTGTGAAAAGGAGGAGAAAAAGATTCTGCTGCGCCGTCCTTACATATTCATTTGGTTTAAATATGAAGGGTTCAAAAAAAAAAAAAGAAACGTAATTTAAAAAATTGATTTTTTTTAAAAAAAAGCTTTAGGCCACTAACGTCAACAGTTTCCCATTTTGGCTCATGCAGTTGGCTTTTTATTTAAATGAAGAAATACATTTTATTAGAAAAAAATTCTTATATTGATCACAATAATTTGAATGGAAAAAAAACTGATATTGAATCAACCCCTCCAACACCACTATCCACAAATGTTTAGGGGGCAATTGTCTATTAAATAAATACATTTAGTTTTGGCAAGACAACGCCTGTTTTATTTTTATAATAATTAAAGGAATATTCCCAGAGCTGATTTCTAGTCTGTATATATCATCCTTTGATTCTCTCTGTTCATACATGCAGGCACATGCACCTTAAAATTTTTAAATCATTTATTCTGAAATAGTCTCAGTGGCATTACTCCAGAATCAAAGACTAGAAAATTAAAAGGAAGTCACGAAGAGAAAATTTTGACAGTAAGAGGTAATTTTTTGTTGTCCTTTCCCATAACGAATTGTGGCCTTAAGAGAACCATTGCTTTTAGGAAAAATTGTGTGCACAAGAACTCTTCTTTTGAATATTCTAGTAACTGGTCAGTTCAAAATCTGAAATCTGTTGAGGCTAGATACTTCTTTTTGACTGTGCAAATGGATCACACATCATGGCTTCTTGACCCTAAAGAAGTTTGAAGGCCGTGTGAGGCTAAATGAGTCTTATCTGGATCCGAAACCACCAGGAAGCCTTAAAGAAGCCACTTGGTACTACCCCAGTAGCTGACATATGCAATTTTGTTGCATTTACATACAGAGAAGACAGTGATGTGGTAAGACTAGTAGAATGGGCAGATCCATCCCAGAAGAATAAGAATTTGCATAATACCTGTGAGATGCAAGCCTATCCAAACCTGAATGGCTGCAGGGCATCTGCATTGTCCCATCATTTTGAAGTCTTTCCAAGATTTGGGTGATGATATGAATTGTTACTGGTTCTTTTCGCCCTCCTCGGTCTATTGAGAAGCTTGACAGAACCTGAATCGAAGTGCCAATCGCTTTCCTCATAGCATTCTGAGCAGCCTTTTGCTTCATTTGCAAGCATTCCTGTCGCTATGCGTTGCCAGTAATTTGAGTCATTCACACCGGAGGCACATCTAAGTATCTTTGATTGTACATGAGGATTATTTAGAAGGAAATCTCAACCGCAAGGGAAACTTATGCTGTAGCAAGGGGGTGCTGTCACCTTGGAAGTGAAGGAGTCGAGTGCGGCCTTAATTCTTGTGTGATTTGTATAAACGTTTATCCCTCCCAGCTATTCCTTGGTCCCTTAGGCAGAAGTCAATTCAAAAGTTGAAATGAAAAAGCATTTGGGGTGGAATTTAGGGCTGAACAATCAATGCACGCACACACTGTACATTTCAATAAATGCTTTTTATACATTAAGAACCTATATACTACAATGCATGCTCTGTATTGATCAAAGCCAATCACAAATGTGAATATTTCAACTAAAGAAGAAGTTGAGGTGGAATAGCTATGGCACCAATCAAGAGACCAAAAGTTAGATTATTGGTTGTATAGAATGATTTCCTTTAATAAAATGAACTTCTTATCACTGCTGTAAGTTCTGTGTTTCATAAGCTTTGATTCAGATAAAGAGCCTTACAAAGATTGATCTGAATACCCAAGATCCAGAAGGTACCTGTGATTTTCCCAATTTGATTTGCAATGGAAAGTTGCAATGCTATTCTGTTGCACTGGGGAAAAAAACGGTGGAAGAAAGCACTTGAGGTTACATGTAGATCACGTATTCTCTGCAATCTTTGTAAGAGATTACTGAAACTTGGAACACGAAAAAGAATGAGAAAAAATTGGGGTACTTTGAAGCCTCTGCTCATCAGACAACAGACTCCCCAACTTAATTGTTTTTTAGAAGAGACAAGTAGACGCATGAACTTGTCTATTCTCTAAACTACATTTAAAAAAAAACTGGAAAGGGATGAGGAAACCCTGAGTACTTATTCAGAGTTTTACACAGTACTTGCATCAGACACCAGAGATATTCCAGCTGGACTGTTTTTCACAAGAGGTATGCAGATAGTCTCTATTGGCTCCCTTTATTACTCTGAGAAAAAGATTGGGGTTTTTTTCATCCTCTGTTCCTCTATTACTTTAGAGCAGAGGTGTAAAACTGGCGGCCCATGGGCCAGATGCGTCATGCGTAGGCCACGCCCACCCCAGCTCTGCAAAGGCAAAAAATGTTGTAATACATCATATGACGTGATCAAGTTTGACACCCATGCTCTAGGGCAGGGGTCTTCAAACTTGGTCCTTTTATGACTTGTGGACTTCAACTCCCAGAATTCCTCAACCATTTTACTGTTTCAAAGTATAATTTGTATTTCTTTTTAAAAAATCTACTACGGGGAGACCTCGACTTGCAATCATTCATTTCGTGACTATTTGAAGTAAATATGTGACTTACAGTAGGTCCTTCATCTTACAACTGTCGCAGCATCCCCTCAGCCAGGTGATCAAAATTCAAATGCTTGGCAATCGGTATGTATTTATGACAGTTGCAGCATGCCAGTGTCATGGGATTGCCATTTGCAACCTTCTCAGCTGGCTTACAATAAGCAAAGTCAAAGGGGGGGGGGGAGGGAGCTGGATTCACTTAACAATCATGTGATTCGCTTAACAACCATTGCAAAGGTAGTTGTAAAATTTGGCACAAGACTCTCTCTCTTTCTCTCTCTCTCTCTCTCACTAAACTTTAAAATAATTTCTGATGAATAGAGAATCTGCAAGTTATTGTGATATAAATAAAAAAATATTTTCTATCGGGCTACTTATAACTTCTTCTAAAATCATCCAAGCATCATTGTGCCAAGATACAGTAATGCAGACAGGCTTTGCATCACCTCAGTAAAGGCTGGATGGTCTAACTCAGGGGTAGGCAACCTTGGCTCTTTTATGACTCGTGGACTTCAACTCCCAGATTGCTGGCTCAGGAATTCTGGGAGTTGAAGTCCACGACTCATAAAAGAGCCAAGGTTGCCTATCCCTGTTCTAACTCATTGGTGAGGAAATGAACAAGGATCCTAATCTTCCATTCCCAAATTCCAATATTTGCATCAGGTTTAGTCCTTTTAGATTGTTTTAAAAATAATTTAGTGTAATTACATTCTTTCCCCCTATGGAAGAAAACACACCTGCTAAATAAGGTTTAAAAGGTTTCTTTAGTGCTGCATCATATTCCTAACAATGAGCAATGAAAACCAGGGCAGTACGGTTAAATTTTCAACAAAGCTGTGAAAATGGTATCAGTTGTAGATAATAATAATAAAAAACCATAATAATAATAAATCATAACCAGTAGATCCATTGAATCGAAGTATTGCTCTGTTGCATATTAGGATGCAGTATTGTGATAATTACACATTTTTATATGAGGTTCATAGTTTTCCCAATTTCTATTGTATCCTTTGAATCATCAGCTTAAGGTATTTGATAATTGTCTTGCATTGCTTTCATGCAAATCCTCATCATGCTTGCCTGCAATGGCTTGGAACTTTTCAAATTGCATAAACAGAGTGGAAAGGTCACAAATGCACCAGGGCTGATCAGCAAATCATATTTGTGAGTTGGCTTGTGCATTATACCATACCTACCGAGATAGTAGGATTGGAAATGGAGACATTAATTGCACAATATGCTATGCCTTTTTTTTAAATTTGCTTTTCCCCCTAGTATATATTTCTTCAAGACCTAAAGGCACAGATTGAACAAAACAAAATATTGCTAAGTGAGACTGAAGCAAGGTTGGCAATTATGGTGACAGTCATTTCTAATCCGTAAGGCGACAGTCTTCTCTAATCTGCAATCACAACATATTTTTAATAATGAGTGAGAACTAATTGGTGATCAGCTGAATATTTTGAAGGCCACATACCACAACTGGTCCAAAATGCAGCACTCCTGCTGTGAAAAGGGATTGTATATTTGGAGGCTACAAGTATCATGATAGAACAGAGGAGGTAAACACTATTTGTTATCCCGTCACTTGAACTCATACATATAATCTGTCCTCGTGGTGTCCTAGATACTAGGAAAGAGTGGGGAGAAAACTACATAAGACTTTGCATATGCACAGAGTTTCTCATGGGGATGAAAGTTGAAGTAGCAGGAAGGTAATAGTGATGGAGTTGGGCTCTGAGCAAAATGAGCAAATGAATGGAATTGGGTAGTCACGGTCTCCTGAAGAAATGCAAGTTCTAGACTGATTCCCAATCAATGGGGAGGCAGAATAAGAGAATGTTATAGTATGGGTTGGGTGAACTCTGCAGATATCCAGAGGGAAAAAAAGATTCCAAAGACACAAGAAAGATGATCTTGATTTTGTTAACCAGCAATAGCACTTATATACCACCTCATAGTGTCTTACAGCCCTCTCAAAGTGGTTTACAGAGTCAGCATATTGCCCCCAACAATCTGGGTCCTCATTTTACCGACCTCAGAAGGGTGGAAGGCTGAGTCAACCTTGAGTCGGTCAGGATCAAACTTCTGGTAGTGGGCAGAATTAGCCTGCAATACTGCATTTTAACCTTTTAGCCATTGTGCCATTACAGAGGTTGCCAGCTACATTTTACTGAGACCCGTTGATATTAATGTTTGAAGAATATAGTAGCAGCTAGTTTTTGGATAGGCATAACAGCATTTTAGTAGAAAGAGTACACTGCTGATAGAAAGACAGCTAATGTCTGAAGCATAAAGCAGTTAGGTGGTCCAATAATTTACTACATTCAACATCTTCAAAAGCATACACAAAAGGGAAGGGATAGCTCTAGGTCTGTTTGAATGTGTTAACCAAATTTCACTTCCTTACGTTATGACAGAAAACATCTTTGTAGTCTTCTTAGGCCAGGGGTGTCAAACTCAATTTCATTGAGAGCTGCATCAGCATTGTGGTTGCCCTCAGGGGGCTGGGTGGGTGTGGCCAGGGTGGGTGCGGCCTACTGGGTGAATGGAGTGGGTGAATGGAGTGGGTGTGGCCTACTGGGTGGGCGTGGCCAGCTCTACATTGTTCGTGTCAAGGGTGCCTGTGGGGGCCTGGGCAGGAGTGGGACAGATCTGAGGGTCTCTGGCAGAAGGGGGTGGGACCAGGGCAAGTGCCAAGGTATGGTCCACTGGAGGAGCCTCACTGTTCCTCTCAGCCATGTGGGGGGGCTCGTTGGTGGTGTGGGCTGCCCGGAGCCCTGGGCAGCAGAGGTCAAACGCCCAGCTTGGCCCTCGAGCACTCACAGCAGCAAGCCCAGCCCCACTTCCCCAAGGGGATGCCCAGCTGCATTTACCTCCTCCTCAAGGCTGCTGCTGCTGTGCTTGCTCTCCTTAGCCAGGTTGCTCATGATGGGTACAAGGGCAAAGTCAGAGGGAGGCCCACTCCCTCTCCATGGGAGGAGACCTGGCTTTGTATCCAAAGCTTTCTTAGCAATAGGATGGGAGACACCAGGATAGGCCAGGAGGAGGGGGCAAGGGGATGGTGAAAGGGCAGCAGGGCAGGACTAAGGCAGGACTTCCCTCAGGCCCTCCCTCTCCTTCCTTCCTTCCTTCCTTCCTTCCTTCCTTCCTTCCTTCCTTCCTAAGTACAGAGTGATGGGAAAATATTTGAGATGAGGGAGGGAGAAAAACAGGCAAGAAACGCAGCTGGGAAGGTGTCACCCTTTGTGAGGAATGAAGAAATGCACCATCGCCAGCTTTGCAACTTGCTGCCTGCTGAAAGTGGGCAGGCTGGGGGCTAGGCAGCATTGCACTTCTCATCAGATTTGTGCCACCCGGTTCAGCTCTTGGCGCTATGAGGAGAGCGCCCCGCTGCTTGCTGAAACCGGGCAGGCTGGGGGCTGGGTGGCATCGCACTTCTTTTTGGATTTGCGCTGCCTGGCTCAGCCCCTTGGCGCTGTGAGGAGAGCGCCCCGCTGCCTGCCAAAACCCCTCTCCCGGAGCCCACCAAGCCGGATATGTGAAGTAGGTGAGGGGCATTTGCTGGCCACTTCCAAGCGATGGTGCATTTCTTCATTCCTCACAAAGGGTGACACCTCCCCAGCATGCACCGAGGGGGCAGGGCTGACGCGGCAGGGGCTGGTTCCTCGCTGTTTCCAGATAGCCTTGTGGAGCTAAGACTGAATGCGTTTCAGCATAGATGGCCACCACAAAATTGTACATTGACTCCCAGTCAGCCTGGGCCAGGGCCAAGGCAGCAGGGGCCGTTCCCTCACTGTTTCCAGGATGGCTTTGGAGGCCACATGAACCCACTTCGCGGGCTGCATCCAGCCCCCGGGCCTTGTGTTTGACATGTCTGTCTTAGGCTAAAAAAACAAAACAGGAGGGATCACAAAAAAGACCTTGTATGGTGCATTTTGTTTGATTGACCTAGAACTCACAACAAGCACACTTGGAGAAACAAGAGAAAAATCACCCTTGACTATGCTAGTAGGACCTGTTGTGAGTTTAGATCACAATATCTGGAAGACTACACTTTCTTTTAGGATTTTGGGGAGTTCCTACTTTGCAAAATTAATGCTATAATATTTCAAATGAAACCATAGGAGATGACCAAACAGCCTGAGAAAGGGGTCAAATATCTCACCACTATATCTCACCCTTCATGCCCACAATAAACCTATATAGTCATTTGAATTGCCTGGACTCCTGATTTTGTGCACTTGACAGAAATGTCTCTATGGGCACATCACTGTTTCTGTTTCCGTGTTCCTCCAAAGTCATATGAAATCACCCTGCAATCATCTTGCCAAATTGAGCATATTGAGGAGATACAGAAATTGCTATGAGCTGATCAGCGCCTTCCTCCAATTGCTATCAGAAAAAAACAAAGACTATTGTTCAATCTATTCTTCGTCTCCTCAGCTACCATAGATCTGCAGTAATAGAAAATCCTCTCAAATGTTTATGATAGAAAGTCAGTAATTGTGTGCGTAGCCAGAAAAATAGTATTATTTTCTATCATCTTTTTTATTTTGTCTCCAATAATTTCTTCAGGATCAAATTCTCATCAGCCACTTATATCCAAATTAAGTAGGTGAAACAATTGTGGCCTTTTCAAAAGGGTATGGCATTGGGTAAGATGACTGTTGCAGCAGATTCCAGAAGACATTTTGAGGTAGTGTCAACATTATAATCTACCACACCTTAAATTTTGAAAAACTTTCCAGACTGCCCTGTGTACACTTGCTGTAGCCTTTTGAAACTAGTCCAGCATTCCAGAAATTGCTGAAACAGTCTATTTTGCTTTGATTACACCACAACTAAAATTAAGGGTTGCATGGTTTAATCTTGAGTCAGTAGCCAATTCCTACTGTTCCCTTCTCTTACTAATACTTCATTCTATAAAATGTGTACATTAATACTAGTCATCATGGCATTAATTTTTATTTTCATCCAGATTGATGTGGTTCAGCATGATTGTTTATTTTCACGGCACAAAGGTTTTTAAGAAATGTGTTGATATTTCAGTCTACCTGGAGCATAACAACTTTATGGAAAGAAGTAAGTAGAAATCTCTTCAGTTGCCCAACTTATTTTTCAGAATTTCAGATATCATTCTAGCTACCATTAAAGAAAGAACCATTAGTACTAGTAAATGATTTTATATCTTAAAGTCCAAGAAAATCATTATTTCCTCAAGATGCTGTTAATGTTACTGTGCAGCGTAAGAAGGCGCACCAAGATGGGGAACTCATCAAATTTGTGGATGACACCAAGCTGGCAGGAATAGCCAACACTCCGAAGATAGGCTTAAGATACAGGAGGATCTGGACAGACTTGAACACTGGGCGCTACCTAACAAAATGAAATTCAATGGTGAAAAAAGTAAGGTTCTACATTTAGGCAAGAAAAACCAAATGTACAGGTATAGTATAGGGGGTACCTTGCTCAACAGTAGTAACTGTGAGAGGGATCTCGGAGTCCTAGTGGACAATCACTTAAATATGAGCCAGCAGTGTGCTGCAGCTGCCAAAAAAGCCAACACAGTGCTAGGCTGCATTAACAGAGGGATAGAATCAAGATCACGTGAAGTATTAATACCACTTTACAATGCCTTGGTAAGGCCAACTGGGAATACTGCATCCAGTTTTGGTCACCACGATGTAAAAAAGAGGTTGAGACTCTAGAAAGAGTACAGAGAAGAGCAACAAAGATGATTAGGGGACTGGAGGCTAAAACATATAAGGAACGGTTGCTGGAATTGGGTATGTCTACTTTAACGAAGAGAAGGACGAGGGGGGACATGATAGCAGTGTTCCAATTTCTCAGGGGCTGCCACAAAGAAGAGGGAGTCAAACTATTCTCCAAAGTGCCTGAAGGCAGGACAAGAAACAACAGATGGAAACTAATCAAGGAGAGAAGCAACCTAGAACTAAGGAGAAACTTCCTGACAGTTAGAACAATTAACCAGTGGAACAACCTGCCTCCAGAAGCGGTGAATGCTCCAACATTGGAAGTTTTTAAGAAGAGACTGGACAGCCATTTGTCCGAAATGGTATAGGGTTTCCTGCCTGAGCAGGGGGTTGGACACGATGACCTCCAAGGTCCCTTCCAACTTTTATTATTATTATTATTATTATTATTATTATTATTATTATTATTATTATTATTATTATTATTATTATTATTATTATTATTATTATTATTATTATTATTATTATTATTATTATGCTGCAAATTAGTATGAAGTTAATTTTCCAATCTTATTCCACATATGGGATGTATGGTTTTTTTTAACTCCAATCATTTCCTCTAGAACATGCTTTATGTAACACTGCATGAATGATCTGTGGAACCTAAATTTAATTATAATTAAATTTAACTAGACTAAATATTAACTAAATTTAATTATAGCTGTTGCATTCCCATTTTTCTCCCTGTACAGCCCTAGATGTTCTCCATGGAATAGAAAAAGAGAAAAAAAATTCACAGCTCTTGGATGTTCACTCACCTGGTTTTAGAGCCTTCCATAAGGTTCTATATATTTTTCAGATTCCTATCCAGTTGCCATCTCTTCTTGATTAGGTTGCTCAACTGATTCCAGCTGTGACTGATGTTATCTTCAAAAGGCAAATAAAACCTGAGCTGATTATTGCTGTAAGCCTTGGTCCTGAAACACTCTCCATTTGGATTCTAAAACCTTATTCTGTTGTTCCATAAAACAAATCCGGAATACATAAACCCAGATAGCTGATTGGTTCTTCATCAGCCCCATCAATTGTTTCTCCATCCAGTCCTGTTCAACTGAAAATGATTCTTCTCAAGCAGAGATCTCTCCTGATTATTATTATGCTCTAATTCCTAACTAGGAATGAATAATTCTATCCAGTTTGTTTTCAGTAATTCATTTCACTTATTCATTGAAATTTCTGTTTAGTATGAATCTGGCAGGAGGTTCATTTGCCTGGGATTTTAATATATACTTTTGTATACAAATGGTGATGTACATGTTTGTATAACATTTTTCCTAGATGTTCATGTACAACATCATAGTCAGCATCATCTAATGTATATGTTGTGGTGTGTGTTTATTTTGCCTAGCCAGGCAAATTACAGAATTCTGAAAAATAGAGACCTTTTCGCATTCACTGGGATATAAGAAGGAAGGGAAGACTATTCATTCATTCATTCATTCATTCATTCATTCATTCATTCATTCATTCATTCATTTAGCGTATGGCAAAAACATTTAAAAAGCACATCACAATTACATTCTCATGAGCAAATATGAAACCATGTATTTACAAATTCAAAGGTAAACTATATTACATGATGGAGTTACCTGCAGAAAGTATCTGGGGTTTCCCTGATATGCGCTCAGAGGGCACTATTCCACAATATGTTGCACTGACTACTTTGGAGCACCACAGTTGCATTCCAAAGAGGAGAACTTTCCTCATTTATGGAGGAGACTAGCATTAGTGGACAAGGACATATGGACAAAGAAGAAGCCTCCCTGAAAAGTCCTATACTTGGGCATCCCCTGGGCAATGACACAGGCTCAGCTAATTCTTCCACAATGGCAGCCAGACAATCCTTGTCATCTCCAGGCTTAAAACACATCACTATGGGAAGGTAAAGCACAAACACACTTGCAAGATTCTGTAATTATCATCTCTCTCACTAAAGTATATTTCTAGTCTTCCCAAGAGGCCTTTTTTTCTGATCTGGTCTACCCTGAATAGCTGACAGTCTGCTCTTGAATCAAAAGTATATTCAGTGGTGGGATTCAAATATGTGAACAACTGGTTCTCTGCGTGGATGCTGCTTCTGGAAGTCCATTTTGGGCCTGGGCAACAAAAAATTAGCTACCAGTTCTGCCGAACTGCTTCTGGCCAATTCAACTCTATGCAAGAAAGGGCAACTTCATTGGTATATTAGGAAAGGGCTGAAGTGGGAGGGAGTGGACAATCATTTGGAAGTCGGGGACTACTATGTCTTTCCCCACCCCCAGTTATTTTCAAGAATTTGCAGGATTCTTTTTTTTCGCCATGTAAATGTATACATTTGAACTAGACTGTGATGTTTCTCTGTGTCATTTGTGTGTAGGGGTGGGTATATGCATAATGGTATTTTTTGAGAGCTGAATGCAACAAAATTTCATTTTAATGTATGCTGATTAGTATACATTTAAAGTGACTATTCTATTCTATTCTATTCTATTCTATTCTATTCTATTCTATTCTATTCTATTCTATTCTATTCCAATACAATGTCACACAGAATGACTGATTTCTCTCAACTTGAAGTATGAGCAAGTCAGCCTTTTTTCAATTTCAGCTCAAAAGATCCAGTGTGCCTGCACCTTATTTTTTTTTTTTAGCTTTTCAGATTAAAAGGTTTGGCCTGAAAAATTCCAGTTTCAGTATCTTATTAGCCACCACTGTGGTTTTTGATATTGAGTTCTTAAAAAAAACACTGAATAAAAAATATGTGATCTATTTTCTGTCCCTATGTCTGTGCAATTCTTTTCCCGTTAAGTAGTCGGGCAGCAACAGAATCTCAGCAGTGAATGCAATGGAGAATTTGTTTTTTTTTCTCACTATAACAGGACAGAAGCTTTTTCACCAAATTAAAAAAGGTCATGAGTAAACTAGCAGAGGGCATGGCCAAACTGGAAGTCAATGCAATGGCCTTCACCCTGGAATGAACCAATTTTAAAATTTCCATGATGATATCATTACGCAGGTGATGAGAACCCCCAGGGGTGAGTACTCTTCAACGTACAAATATGAACAACCTCTCCCTATTAGTCATGGCACCTCCCCCCCCCCCGCTCAACGTACAGAATAGATATTTTTCATGATGTTTGCAAATTAAGAAACAGTTCCTATTTCCCTAGTACTTTTAACTTGCTTACATGTTCTTTTATCTAACAGTTTATTAAATAAGCTTAATATCCTTTAGTTTGTTTTAATGTCAACTGTTGTTTAAAAAAGTAAAGCTGTTTCAAAACTTTGGAGAGATGCAGATGCAATAAGAAAAGAACACAATGTACTTTATGTGCATCTAGTTTATTACCTATGAGACCGAAAAGTACAGCAAAGAGCAAAACAAGTAGATGTAGTGTCATGAACAGATAATTGTCAAAATGCCCAAAAATTTAACTTTTGATCCTTAAGAGCCGACCTTTTGGGTCTCACCCTAAAAGAAGGCAACTCCCTATAGTCAGATTGTTCCAGAAACAGCCCTGCTGAACAAACTATATTCTTACTGATCAGCTGTATGGTGGAGAAAGGATGTGGAATCTGTATTCAGATCCTTTGCTCTCCTTTTCAGATAAATGGGTTGGCTGGAGCTTGCATCTGCTTATCAATTAGAATACATAGCCTCATTTTCTGGATCCAGATGTGATTTCTTTTTTCTTTTCTATTCAACTACCACTGTATAGAAGTCTCCGTGCTGCATATTATACCACAATGCTCTGATAAGTCAGTGTTAGTTATCTTGGTACAAGGCTGGTCTTGCTAAAATCGGCACCACTCTGTAGCTTGTTCTGAAGTGAGTTTTTAAAGCAAGCACCTTTCTTTGAATTGTATCTATTTTGTTACTGTGATTATTACCCTACACCTTATAAGCTCCCCCTTTATTTATTTGTTTGTTCTGGAGAAAAATACATTTATATCTGAAAGCAGAAATAGACAGAGTCAGATAGCTCTGCACTGGAAGAAAATACTTCAGGCACATGGGCGTTTTCCAATGGAATATTCTGCTTGGGATTCTGGAAGACTCAATTTCATTGTGTTTTCATGTTTCACCTTTTGTGTTATTGGCCATTGCACTGGACACCATGTGGCCAAAGGCATGCGTGTTTCACAAGCAGTATTGTCATCCCTCATTGGGTAAGATTTATAAAGGTAGGCTCTGCACATACAGAGTGAAATATAGGTAGTCCTGGACTTACAACAGTTCATTTAGTGACCATTTGAAGTTACAATAACACTGAAAAAAGTGACTTACAACCATTGCAGCATTCCCATGGTCATGTGATCTAAGTGCAGATGCTCAGCTACTGATTCATATTTATGACGGTTGCAGTTTCCCAGGGTCATATGATCACCTTTTGTGACTTTCTGACAAGCAAAGTCAATGGGGAAGCCAGATTCACTTAACAACAGTGTTACTAACTTAACAACTGCAGTGATTTACTTAACAACTGTGGCACGAAAGGTTGTAAAATGGGGCAAAACTCACTAAGCAAATGTCTCACTTAATTCCAAGATTGGAGTAATGCAGAATTGCAAGCTATGGTTACAGTCATTAAAAGCAGAAATTTAGAATTTCTAAACTCTTCTTCCCAGATGTTCAACAGAAGAGAATGTGAAAAATGGAAACTTGCAAATCTGGGGAAAGTTCATTTTCATGTCAATGAGAATCATCGTTTACCAAGCTAGCAAAGAGTGACATGACTTTGACTCCTTTAGCTATCTTTACCCATATCTGTAGGAATCTAGCTAACACCAAGATTAACATCAGACCAACAATCAAGAAGCAAGCAATACTCCAATCAAAAGACCACTCCCATAGTCACTAGAATATAAACTGAGAGCAGACCCCACCCCATACTAGCACTGAAGATGTTACCTAATTTGGGTAATGAAACATCTTCAAGAAAACAAACCAATATTAGAGAGCACCAAGAACCCCTCATTTCAACCCTGAGCTACAAATATTCTCCTCTATCAAATCTAGATAAATTGTTCCTTTCCATCGTTTGTGAAAGTTCTGTCTACTTCCCTTTCTACAATTTTACTTTGTATTAGTGGACCATTTGCAGACCGTAGAGGACTTTTCACTTTGACACTTGGTTTCACTGTCAGAGGAAATGGATATTTTAGTTCCTGCCGGTTTGCATTGACAGGACCCTTCGGCCTTCTCACTGCATTTCTTTCCTTGTTTTGCTGCACTCTGAGAACTGCATGGGGAGTTGGTCACAGCTGGAAAGAAAACACACAGAATGGTTATTCCTGAAACACCTTTTTGGGAAAAATAACAAACAGGAAACTTAGTACTTACAGATACTGATGGAACTTGAAGAATCTCTGGATATCCTGTGGAGAGAAGAAAACACTCCCTTTTTTTTTCGTGTTGATCTTCCGGGCTTGCCTTAACACTGTTTTAAGTTTATCATCTTCATTCTTTCCTCAAGAATGAATCCACAGCATTTATACCCATTTATGCAGAATACAAAAAGCATTACTCAATGTTTCATCATCTCTTTTGAAAATATCTTTGTTTGAAAGGCTATTTGAAGGATTTGTAAATATGTCTGTATTGTACTGTTACATGTATTTGGAAGTAACTGGAGTTCAGGTAGTGGTGGGATGTTCAAATACCTGAACATCTGGTTCACTACGTAGATGCAGGCCTGGGCCTCTGAGGCCTAGAATGGACTTTGGAAGTGACATCCATGCACTTCTTGTGGGCTGTTCTAGGCCTAGGAGGCTCCTCCAAGCCTCTGAGGCCTAGAACGGACTTCCGGAGGTGACACCCATGCACTTCCGGTGGGCCATTCTAGGCCTGGAAGACCTCCAGGCCTCCGAGGCTTAGAACGGACTTCCAGAAGCAGCATGGGTTCAGCCAGTTCTCCGAACTCAACAAAATTTAACTACCGGTTCTACCGAACCGGTGTGAACCGGCTGAATTCCACCACTGAGTTTGGGCCATATCATGCTTGGTGACAGGGATCCTATAAAGCTTGATCTAGAATAAATAAAATAAATTGACATAGGAGACTCACCTCTCTTCTTCTCCCTCCAACAAACATTTGTAAGCTGCAATCTCAATATCAAGAACTATCTTCACATTCAGAACTTTCTGGTAGTCACGTACTAGGCTGGCCAGTTCATCCTTGCCATTTTGAAGGGCCTTTACCAGTTCAGCATATTTCTGTTGACCTTCTTTGGAGGCTTGTTCACCTCCTTTGGCTGCCTCACAAATTGTCTTCTTGAGCTCTTCGTTCTGTAAAAGGGATATGATTGGACATGTTGTCACCTGCCTCTTAGTGCCACACAACCAGATTACAGCCTTTCAACAAAATTATCTGGAAAGGTAGGGCTCATATTCTTCAAAAACATGGGTTAGAGTCTTTACTTTATTCATTCAATGAAAGAATAATGAAATCCATTATTCTAGTTGCCATTACACCTAATAATTCGGGCTTTGTCCTTCTACGTGTTATCTTCTTTTTTCCCCAGGAAACCCAATGGACAAAATATAACTTTTGGGGCAACCTGGCCAATCTTGTCTTAGACCTGGAAGTTAGTCAGCATTGAGTATTCCAGAAGGGAGATGATTAGGGAAACTCATAAGTGAAGATTGTAGACCATAGACTCAACTGGGAAATTGAAAACCATCCAGCTAAAAAATCATGGCAAACCCATCATGTGATCTTGCCAAGCAAGCCATAGGACTGAGCTCAGGACTGAGAGCATCTTTATCAGAAAAAACAGATGTTGGTAGTTTGGGCTAATGCATGTCTTGCATATGTTACTGTACAATTTCCTCCAACACCCAGAAACAACATACAAACAAACTTCACCATACTTTTAGCATATAGATACCAGTATCTTTATACCAACTGCATACTGGAAACAGGAATGCAGATATGTTGTAATCAGGGTATTGGGGATTATTATACCTGTGGAGCATAAATATCCTATGGCATGTAAAAATATGTTTGTACAGAATATTAAATGCATATTCAAACAAAAACAAAAAAAGTTCTATTTTTCACTTTAAAAGTCCATTTTTAAAAATGATTTAAATTTGTTAACATTTTCTGATCATGAGAAAAACTGTCAGTTTTAGGTCTGTTTGTAAAAAGTAGAGATT
>NW_015387607.1:432322-441760 GCF_001527695.2 Protobothrops mucrosquamatus
TTTTTTTCCCTGTGGTTCCAGCCTGCTTGTTGGAAGAGGGGTTTTCTCCTTGTGAACTTAACAAGGAGTACAAGTAGGCTGGGACAGAACACAAAGTTGCTAAACTGTGTGATGAACGGTTGTAGGGGGTGACATGACAGTATCTTCCAATCCTTGAAGCGCCGTCCCAGAGAAGAAGGTGTCCATTTATTCTCCAGAGCGCCAGGAGGAGAGGACAAGAAGCCACGGGTGCAACACTTTCCTGAAGCCAGTTCAGATCCATGTATGAATTGTACTATTGCTAATTTGAAATTTGAATTATTCTACCACCCCCAACCCCCCCCCCCCCCGTTGTCTAATTTGCATTGCACCAGTCTTACCTCCTTCTGCAGACTCTGAATTTCACCCTGGACTTTTTCAACTTGTTGGATAAGTTCTGAAATCTGCTGCTCTCGATTCTTCAGATCCCATTTGTAACTAGAACTCTTACTTTGAGCCTCTTCATACTAAGGGTGTCAATATAAGACCTTTCTTTAAAATTATCACAATCATATGTTTACATTACAGCTTTTCCATGCTAATCATATTCAAAGTGGCTCATGACACAGAAAATATTACAAGGCAATTTGCTAACAAAGTAATTTTTGGAGGGGAAACCTTTATAAATGAAAATTAAGATTATGCAACCTGCTGAAATTTATATTTTTAAAGAGATTTTTTTTAAAAAAAAATAGTCCAAACCACTGCAAAATAACTTATCTAACATTAATAATTGTATGATGAATTCTGACGATCTCAGGTTGCCCTCATTTTCAGCCAGTTGAAGATGAGACAGAGAGAAGAACTGGTGTCAGCTCTTGCAGGATTCAGTGTCTGATAGCTACTGTACATGGCTACAAGCAATGGAGTCCTACCATTTAGCGGTAGATTGTTGGCCACACTTCTGCTGAGTATCTCTTATTGTTTGCCTGGGATGTCTATCAGTCTTACCTAATCCCTTTCTTCTTAGTGAGAAAGTATGCAAGTAGGCAGAATGGAAAGCCATTCAATGGAAGCCATAACTGAAGAATGCCTGGTACGCATACATTCTTTGTGGTGGTTACAGGATATTTGCTGACATTAGGACTGTTCTACTGCAACATTTGTTTGAGCGAGGAACAAGAAAGAGCCAGACAGAGCAGCAAGAAGATGTTGAAGATTGAGGAGGATATGCCACTGCTGTCCTTTACAACAGAGGATGCTCTCCTGTCACTTATATCTGAGTAAGATTCTTCTGTTAGTTCAGGAGGCCTTTGTATGTGACATGAAAAGCAACCCTATTTCTTATGAGCAGTGTCCCATACATTAAGAAGGTAGATTGGTAATCAGTCAGTAAGGAAATCACAAACATATACAGAGCTATGTTAAAAAGTTAGCAAAAGCAACAAGAGAAATAAGCAGGGAACGTCTGTGGCATTTCACTTACCAAGTATTGATTTTTTTTTATTAATAGGTCTTTAAAAAAAAACAAATAAAAATTACCAAGTTTTGCACTGATGTGAAATACCTTGTTTTGGTAAAATTTATCTGCCTCCGCTTTACTTCTCTGCATAATTTCCTCATACTGTTTTCGGACCATGGCTATGATGTTGTCCATGTCAAGGTTTCTACTGTTGTCCATTTTCACAACCACATCCACATCTTGATCTTGTTTGTCAAGCTGTTCTTTCTCCTAGATGTTGATTCAAATACATTGTCAGTTCTGTAGCCTAGGCCAAGCAGTGATCACGTGAAGGAAAGAGGATCTCTTGAGTGGATCCCTCCCTACTTACCTTCTTATATACACATTTCAAGAACTTGATTTCTCGGTCCAGGAGACTGACTTTCCGCTCCAGCTCTGCATTATTTGAAAAGATGTAGTCTACATCCTAAACAGATGACATTCTCGTATTATATTCTTTTTTATGGGAAGATTTCCAAAGAAGTGGGGGGATCAGCATTCACTTAAACTATTAGAGGGATTGAAAGTTATTTTAAAAATTGCAATAAATAACAACAACAAATATCATGCCATGATTTTTAAACCCATTATTCCCAGGTTTCATGTCCCCATCTGATGGCCCTTAAACTGAAGCTGAATATCTCCCTTTGTACCAAGGAATTTATTCTATTATTTGCAAAAGCATTAAGTAGAAAATATGTTTTGTTTTTTGTTCTTGAGTAAAAATACTGTGCTGTAGAGGGGCCCTTTTCTTCTTTTCAGCTATTTATTATAATTAAACATATCATACAAATATTTGGGAAAGGTGGGGCAAATAAAATATTTTTAAATACACACCTAAAGTAAGATCGTGGATACATGAAAGGGTGAGTCCATTTTTAAAAGTTATTGCTATTTTTTTTTATATTTGATTTATTTCTATATTTATTTCTGCAGGGTTTTTTTAAAAAAAAACATTTGGATATGTGCTTTTAATTATTGAGTTTTAAACTACATTTTCATACCATTTCCTATCAAAATATAAAATATAACAACATTTGTAATTGTATTTCATAGTTTCTGTGTTCACATCACATGCTAAATTTGTTTTATGCTTGATGTATAGAATTAAACCAATTACCTTGAACCATGATCTAAGGCAGGGGTGTCAAACTGCCGGCCCGCGGGCTGGATGCATCATAGCGAAACCGTGCCCACCCCATTGCTGGCAATGGCAAAAATGTCGCGATACGTTGCGACACGTCACGTGATGTTGCGAGTTTGACACCCCTGATCTAAGGTATAGGTGGCTGGTAGAAAGTGGATGGTTTATACAGCATGTTGTGACTCATAAAAGTCTGACCAGGATAAATTAACCAAGCTTAATGGGTTGCATAAATGAAGCCATTTGTAATAAGAAATCATTTTTTATTTTGGGAGGCAATGTTTTTCAGAACCCAATAGAAGAAAATAAAATGACAGGATCATATGGAATAATGGGAAGAATGTGAAATAAATGTACCATTAAATTGGATAGAAATAGTACTGTGTGAATAACAAAAAAAAAAATCCATACACTTTACATTTGCAAAATGATCCTACTTAGTATCTGAATACTGATTCAATGTCTAATTTAGAAGGTTTTATTAATCAGCATACTGTAGCTATTTATCTGTCACCTATTTTAAACATACTACTCCAAATTCACAATTGCAAGGATACCATTGCAAAACGATATTGCAATGCTATTATAGGATATATTATATTATCCAAAATATCTGGCTGATTATTGACACTGAACATATTCTTTTTTTCATTCTTGTTAAAAATTGACAGATTAGATTAACAGAATCATATTGAAAAATAATGATGATAGTAACAATAACATCTGAGAACCATTAGGGGTTTTTTTTTCAAATGTAAAATTTATCCCTTTGCTCATTATCTTGATTTTTTTTTTTTTAAACTAGCTTCACTAAGGAGTTGCTCTGCTTACCTTCCTAAGTTCTATAATCTCTTTCTCTGCTGCAACATGCTGCTTGACTTTCTCTTCATATCTAGAAGGGAGGACCATCAAGAGTATAATAAGAGAGGGAGATGAATCAAACAGTAAACACAGATGACATGAAATTATAGTCTTCCCAATGTTATTATGCTGGTTTCAAATGTTCCTATATGTATCACTCCTAAAATATCTCTGGGAAAGAAGACTGGAAAAATAAGCCTTGTCTGACATATTGGCAAATTATGGGCAGAGTAGAATAGAAGTCTTAGAATAGAATAGAGCTGGAAGGGACCTTGGAGGTCTTCTAGTCCAGCCCCCTGCTCAAGCAGGAGAACCTATACCATCTCAGACAAGTGATTATCCAGTGTCTTCTTAAAAACCTCCAGTGATGGAACGCCCACGATTTTGAAGGCAACCCATTCCACTGATTAATTGTCCTCACTGTTAGGAACTTTCTCCTTAATTCCAGGTTGCTTCTCTCCTTGATCAGTTTTCAACCATTGTTTCTTGTCCTGTCCTCTGGTGCTTTGGAGAATAATTTGACCCCCTCTTCTTTGTGGCAGCCTCTCAAATACTGGAATACTGCTATCATGTCATCCCTGTTTCTTTTTTTCTTTAGACTAGCCAAACCCAAGTCCTGCAGCCGTTCTTCATATGTTTTAGTCTCCAGGCCTTTGATCATCCCATGCACGGAAACCTCAGTCTCACTTATTCCTAAAGGGAATATGTAACAGGTGATAGAAGATTGTTTTTCCTAAATATATGGCTATTTGTTTGTTCTTTTAACAATAGTGGAATAAACAATTTAGTGCAATAAAACCCTGTTCCAAAATTCCCATACAATTTCCCCAGCTCTATATACTATCCATCTTCACATTCATCCCAAGGCATGGTTGATTCTTGAAATACAACCAGATGCCATTATTTTTCCTCCATTGCTTAGTGTCAGGACTTTTGCTAAAAAATTCTTGAGCTACCTTGGGACCAAAGAAAAAGGGAGCACTACAATATGAGAAATCTGTTCGACAAATTCAGGTAGAAAAAAACAATGATCTCCTTCTCAGAAAGCCACTTCCTACATTTACTGCATGTGCTACATAGCCTGAATACATATAAAACGGGAATTAGACAGAGCAATCTTATGCAGGCCTACTCAGTTGTAAGTCTCATTATTTTTGGTGAAGCTTGCTTCCAAGTCAACCCCTTCAGCATCATAAGAGACTTGGTGCAGTTTTTGTTAAGGAGCACGAAGTCTATGTCATTTTTTATCTTCTCTGCATAATTCAAGAGGAACTCACTTGCACTTGCAATCTGCAGTTTGTGCCTTTGCACTTTCACGATCATTTTGCAGGTTCTCCTTCTCATATTGCAAATATTCCAACTCCTTCTTCAGGCTTGCAATGTATTGTTCAAACATACACTCTAAGCTTTCAGTGGGTGGTTTGGTTTGCTGCTGCAGGAAGGCCCATTTAGTTTCTAGCAGCTGGTTCTTCTGTTCCAGGCGCTGCACCTAAAACCCAAGGTGAAATCCATCCATGAATCTACCAGTACATTAAAGCAATCCATCAACCAAAGCGGAAGATCTGTTTCATAGAATGCTTTGCAATTCAAACACCATTTTAGCAGTCCAATCTAACAAAGATGCACAATGTACTATTGGGTTGATAAATGGATAATCCAAATGGAAGCCAGAGCCAAAACAGGAGTAATCTAGAACAGGGGTCCCCAACCCTGGGGCTGTGACCTGGTACATGGACGTGGCCTGTTTGGGACTGGGCCATGCAAGTGGCAGGTGAGCATGCACACGTGCAGCTCCATTTGTGCGAGTGGTCAGTGGGTGTGTGGGTGCAAAGCTCCATTTGTGT
Source organism: Protobothrops mucrosquamatus (assembly GCF_001527695.2). Lineage (NCBI taxonomy): Eukaryota > Metazoa > Chordata > Lepidosauria > Squamata > Viperidae > Protobothrops > Protobothrops mucrosquamatus. The sequence goes on from NW_015387607.1 coordinate 437,631, forward strand.
GAGTGATGGGTTTGCATGCCTGCTGCTCATGCAAATGGAGCTTTGCACATGTGCATGCGCACTTGCCACTTACACAAAACCATCCCCTCCTCCCCCTCCCCCCGCCAGTCTGCCAAGCTGGAAAGGTTGGGGACCACTGGTCTAGAAGGTAGAATATGTATTAGAAAAGGCTGAAAGAACAGAGTTTGCTCAATGTAAATTAAACTATGGCAGGGACACGGCACAGCAGTTGTTCTCAAGGCTTCAGACTTGAATATTAATTAGCCCAATAAAGTTACTGGCTCATAAACAAAATACTTAGTAGACCGCAATAATTCTTATGTTGGTTCAGCTTGTTAACTTCCATAGAAACAATATTGTAACATGGACATTTTCAAATATATTTTAAAAGATGTCAGGAAAAGAGGAAGAATAAATATTCATTCCAATTTCAAAGTAGTTACGAGAGGTTATGTAAAGCCTGGATTTTAGCAGTTCACCTCAAGTGAGCACTATGATTGGGTGCAGAAGATAACCAAAAATGAGCAATGAGCATTACAGAACAATATTTGGACAAAAGCAAGTACCATGTTGGCAAAATAAGAATTCTTAGTGCAACAGTAATCTTGAAATGAAAACAGGATCAGCCTAAAAAAAATGTGCCAAATTTTACAAGCAATCCTAGTTTTATCAGTAGCACAGTAGAGTAAAGAACTTTAAACCTTTAGATTTGAAAGCCTTACCTTATCAATGAAACCAGCAAATTTGCTATTAAGGGACTTCATCTGCTCCATCTCTTTGCATTTCACTTTCTGGATCTCGGGGGAGATACTGACATGGAAAGGTTCCAACAGCTTTGGATCAACATGTATTCCCTGGATGCTGTATCTCCTTGGTACTCCCTGGATTCCACTTCCACAGGTGCCACTCTTGTGATCTCCACACAGGGATAAAGTTGTCCTTCCTCCAAAGTTAGACATGTTCCTGCTGCTCTTGGAGCCAGAATGGAACCAGGAGCTTGAGCTGCTTGCACTATAGTGGTTAAAGTGGCTTTGCGCATTTCGTTGGCTGCCTGCTGAAATCTGACGACTCATGTTGCCTTGCTCCGATGGAAGGGGCTGCAGAGAAGAAGAGTAAAGATCTGGATATGAGACACCTCCAGTGGAGACTTTTGAGTTGGCCTCCCTTTTATGCATTTGAGGATCTAGGCTTGGTTGCATGAGAACATGAGGATTCATGTGGTTGGAATGCCTGCCAGCCAAATGGGATCTTCAGGAAGCTAGACTGCTGTTAAACCAAAAAATAAAGGTTGAAATAAAAAAATTGACTTGCAAAAAAAGATGAGAAGATATTGTTTAATTAATTTCCTTTCTAACCCTAATTGGAGTCTAGTCCAAACCATTCTCCCCCAAAAGAACTTCATAGAATGATGATAATATCTGTGGCTCTTTTTATATTATGATGGGAGAGGACACTTCTGTGTATGATCCTGTTAGATCAAAGGTATGGATCAAATTGTAGACAAACTAAAAATAATCCATGAAAAAAAACTAGGCCAAAATGGAAGTCCACAGCAAAACAATAATTATCCAGTAGCAGTAATTTTAAGATTTGTCAGGCTCTTGTACTAAAAACCTTCTCTTGTCATGTGTTCCATCCACTCTCTACAGTGCATTTTGAGTCCACCAATATAGCTCCTTCAGACAACCATGGAAAGAATGAAACTTTCTGTGTGCAAACACCAAAATGTTAAATACACCTATGAGATAATGTAGAAGCTATACTCTTGCACTGCTATCAACGTATAACAACAAAAATTAATAGGAAAAATGGACAGGTACAGGTAAGGATGAGGTAGTGTAATAAGAGTTACATGGAGACCAAGGGCATTCTAATGTACACTCTAATATTGTGGAGGACCACAATATTAATCTTAACCCATATTTCTCACTTATTTTCAGAATTTCCTTCTTCCATCACTCTTATTAGTTCAAATCCATGATAGCTGATAGGCTCTTGAGTTTACTCTCAAGGCTTAGAGAAGCTAAGTCTGGTCCAACTTTTAGGAAAATGACCCCCTCCACCAGTGAGGATTCTTACAAAGAATCACACAAGATTTATCAGCAGCAACAAGCACGATAAAATAATTAGCAATAAAGAAACAAATATTGAACAAAAACATATCCTGGTAATGAATCTTATCAATCTGATTCTTATGAAATATGTCATTATAGTCTATACTAGGGGTGTCAAACTCGCAATGTCACATGACGTATCATGATGTTTTCTCCATTGCTGGCAATGGGGTGGGCGCGGTTTCGGCATGATGCATCCGGCCTGCGGGCCGGCAGTTTGACACTCCTGACCTATACAGTAAATACTATTTACTGAAGACATACAGTAGCAAATCTGCTAAGCTTCTTCACAGAAAGACCCTATAGCTAGCAAGTGAGGATGAGAAATTCCTATGCGTTCAGTTCATTCTGTTTGCTTTTTTAGGCCTGCCAATAAAAAATACTACTACTACTACTACTACTACTACTACTACTACTACTACTACTACTAATAATAATAATAATAATAATAATAATAATAATAATAATAATAATAAAGTTGGAAGGGACCTTGGAGGTCATCTAGTCCAACCCCCTGCTCAGGCAGAAAACCCTATACCATTTCAGACAAATGATTGTCCAGTCTCTTCTTAAAAACTTCCAGTGTTAGAGCATTCACAACGTCTGGAGGCAGGTTGTTAGTTGGAGGAAGTACTTAATTTCCAGTTTATTAAGAGGATGGCTTGTCTGAATAGCTTCTCATCCCCTGTTTAAGATCAGCTGAGAGGTAGGCAGCTAGTTGCAGAGGGAAGACTGCACCAGTTTACCTTTTCATTGGTACCCTTCAAATTCCCTGGTTCACTTGACTTGACTTTTAAGATCTTAAAAAACAAGCAAACAAAAATAAAACAATTACAGTAACTTGGACTGCTGCAAAACAAAGCATTAGCTCCTTGCATCATCTTGGGCTCCATATAGATTTTGTTTTAGCCATTCTTACAAAATGACTGGGTGTGATCAGTGCTTTGTCTGGAGATGTAACTATCTATATTGACCAAAACAAAAGTACAAATGTTTTTTTATTGTACATAATTATGTTCACTATGGCACCCTGATATTGCATGCTTTGGATTGGAAAGATAAACTGGTTTTTCTTAATATTTTCCAGGCAAGGCCTTGAAGTTCTATTTTCTTCTGCATAATCCATAACAACTCTAATGTCTTGAACTTTTTCATCTGTTCCAAGCTTTATCCGATTTTTGCTATATTGGTTTTAAGCTCTTGCATCTTACATAGTTTCCCAGCTTAGCACATCCAGAGTTATGCATTTCGCATCCAATCCTACAAAATAAATTGAAATGAATTAAACCTTACTATATTAATATTGGATAATTGATTCATTAGTTCCTTTATGAGCTAATCCTGCAAATTACTTTTTTAAAAATAATATATGTAATGTGGTGGATTTGGGAAAGCTGTCATACTAGCAGGCAAACACTGTAACATTTGATAATTCCTTTGATTTAAATCCAAAGAGATTCTTTGAGACGTCTTTAAACAGTTTTCTGAATCATCATTAATTTTCACCACCATCAGTCATATTTCTTAGTTCCAGCATCTTAGACATGAATGAACCAGCTGTGTTAGAATTTACAACAATAGCATAGCACGCTTCTACAGGAAGTCAACACTTATTCAATTGTTCAAAGTTATGATGGCAGAAAAAATAGCTTTGCAACCCATTCTCACATTTATAACTATCACAGCATCCCATAGTTATGTGGCCATCTTTCATGTGCTTTGCAACTGGCTTGCAACAAGCAGAGTTAAATAGAGAAGGTGGAGATTAGATCATAAGCTGCAGTCACGTAATGTTTCACTCAACAACCAAATGGGAAGGTCATAAGTCCATTGTGGTCACACGATTTTCCACTTGGTGACCACAGCACTTAATGACGCAGTGGCTGATCCCAGTTGTGATTGCTAAGCAAGAGCTACCTATATTTTATTAGCATAGCAGGGAGAAGCTGGCCTTTTAAATCACAAGCCAACCTTAAATGCCCAGAAGGAGTCACATGACCTCTGAGAGCCAATAAA
>NW_015387608.1:0-8898 GCF_001527695.2 Protobothrops mucrosquamatus
CTACACCATCAGTGCCATTGTTTTGATTTACAGGGTGTTTGAAGAGAAAGAAATAGTTCCCTGTCACCCCAATAGCAAGGCTCTAATACATGCCCACTCCAGTCTATTGTGTTAGATGTCCAATTTTATTATTTGTATAGGGTGTTTTTTTTCATTTGAAAATGTGGAAAGAGGCAGCATTGAGATCTGAATGATTAGTGTTAACGTATGTTTTGTTTGAAGGGCTGAGGCAACATTACCATCAGTTCCTGCTAAAAAGAGTACTTTCAGTCCTGAGAATTTATGCACATTTTTTTCTGTTAAAAATACCTCAGTTCTTCTAGGGTTGAGGGTAGTGTTATATTTTCAGAGGAATGAGGTAGATTTAGATGGGCATGAAACAAAATCTACGGGGTTCCTTGGATATTCCCGTTCAGATAGATTTCTGATGAGTTCTGAGGAGAAACTTCAAGAGCTTTATTTTCAAGTGGAAACTAATTTCAAAGTAGTAGTACTAGTGTAGTTAGGAAGACTTTTTTTTTTTTTGCAGCCAGAGCAAAAATAAAATAGAAGAAAATTAGGCCTCCAAGGGATGAAGAGGATGTGATGGGGGGTGTGAAGGAGGTTTTTGTTTTTTGTTTTTGTTTTAATGCCTCAGAATAGATACATGAGACTTACCAGAATCTATTTTGGGTCTTATTTTTTTTAAAAAAGAAAAAATGTGGTATGAAAATCCACAATTTCAGTAGAGCAACCCTAGTGTGCCTTGGGGACATAAAAATTAAGTTGTCTCTGCTTTGAATAGAGTTAAGTAATGAAAAATGAAGCATGAAATTTGCTATTCTGATCAACTTTTAGCTGTAAAGTTAGTAAAAAATCCTCATTTAAGGTCTGTGCTTAATTGATATTAGGTTTTACTACATCAATCAATGCAGAACCCTGGAATACTATTCCAAGTATACTTCTCATTTCTGTATTATTTACTTCTTTTACTTCTGCAATTCATTAGATTACAATGACATGACATCCTAAATACATGCAACGAGTTCTCAAATAAAATTGTTAAAAAAATTAGCTTTCACAGAGCCTCACATGTTCATCTTGATTTCTATTCCTTCAGGAACACCTCAGTTTAATTGTCCTGAGCACCAACAACCAAATTCCCTAAAAAGCATGCAGTTTTCTTAGCTGTCTTCATCTTCCATTCCCAACCTCACTTACCTCTCTACTTCCTGCCAGCACATCACGTCTTTCCAGGCCACACACTCCCACACACTGCCCTGGAAAATTTATGTTACAGGTGTAATTACACAGCTCAACACTTTCCTTGCAGTTATCAAAGCCCAAAAAATGATGTTTATGTCTGGGAAACCACATGACACGAGGACCGACAGTGTTTCTGTTTCTCCATTCTGTCCTGCCCTCTTTCACAGCTGAAAGGGTTTCTACTCTTTGACTTCATCTGACTGTTATAGAAAAATAGAGAGGTTTGTACATTTGGTATAGCTTAGCATATAAAGTGGAGTTAAGGAAGTACTTAGTGCATATTTTTCTAATATGCATGCTTAACTTACCATGACTTTCAATGTATCCAAGTATGTAATTCCTTGTAATATTCTGTTTCTAATTTGAGTAAATATTCAGCTCGCCTTATTGATCAACAAATGTCCAATAAAAATTAACAAAAATAACTAACTGCATAAATATATAATTCTTCTTTCCACTTAATCTAAATCTCCCTCATCCTTCTCTTAATAATTAAACATTAAAAATGCTATTAATAACAAAATTGAAAGTTATTAAACATAACTTTAATAACAATAATCTCTTTAGATAACAAAAATAATAATGTAAATATTCCAAACAAATACAAAATACATGACTGAACATTTCTGAAAAGGAAACTATCCAATCCATATAACCATTAAACACCACCAAAGATGGTAAATCATTATTTAACCACCTTCATAGAAACCAATTTTGTAGGTTTTTTCCTTCTTCTTTTTCCCAGCCTTCCATAAATCCCATAGATAAAAATTTAATTCCTGTTTGCTCCTACCTTCTTTGCCTCTTGTCTTGAAGTTCTTATCATTTTTATCGAAGTACATTTGTATTTTCCATGATTGTAACTCCAGTAGATATCTTATTTGTCTCTTTAAAAGGATAATCCACATCACTCTTTGGGTACATTATTTTTATATGGGGAGGTGGCTTATAAATGATCCAGTTCCATTTGTAAATCCAGTATTTCCATCTCTTTCTTGTAAATTGTAATTTTCAAGTCCATCTTTGAGTCCAATTTCAGTTGTCTTCAGAGAGTCTATTCATTTTTAAGTCTATCTTTGAATTCAGTTGTCTAGAAAGGAATTTGTTTGTCTTACATAACAATGTTTAGCTCCAGTAAAGAGTTAAAAGGTTCAAACACTTCATCCACCCACAGATCAAAAAATTTCCTTTAAAGTAGCCATTTTGTCTTTAGAAATCAACCTTCAAAGTTTTGCTTTGCATTGAAATGTAAACAAAGCAGGCTTTTCCCACATAAAAGGCTTTTTCTAGTTTCAAAATCTTTCTTTAAATCAGTTTCACAAAGCCTTGGCATTTAAACTTTTTAGATATGATTCTAAAGTCACACCTTTGCTGTATATTGCAAAATAATAATAATAATAAAAATCTTTAAAAAGATGAAAGATATTGTTTCCTTTTTTAAAATGAATTAAGGGAAACTCACCCAGTGACTTGTAGGCTTGTACCTACGAAGTTGTTTTCAATCTTAAAAGAGGCAATACCAAAAAATTAATAAACTCCAAAGTAGTTAAAAAGATGAAGTTTGGTGAAGCCTTGAGCGCATGAAGGCTGCATTTACAGCCCAGAGTACAATGGAACCTGTAACTACCAGCTTATTGCAAGCAGTTGCAAAAAAAAGATAAAGAAAAATGAACTGCCTCTCTCTCTCTCTCTCTCTCTCTCTCTCTCACACACACACACACACACACACACACACACACACAAATCAAATGTCTGAAATATCTATGGGCAATCTCCAGATCTCTCTTTCTTCCAGAGAAAATTTTGGCAGTTTGAACCTCACATCTAGTTGCTTTTTTGGCTAAAATGCCCCTGCAGGCCACTTGAAGTTGAGAAAATGAAGGCAAATAGCTGAAGCCTATTAAATACAGGTATATATAAGACCAGAAATATGGATCTATTTCTTATTTACACCCTGGACAAGTTCACATTTGTACCACTGGACAAGGGGGAATAACTATAAGTACAGTGTTCTTTATTCCAGAAGGAAAAGATTCTTCACTTAGCTGAAGATAAATTTAACTGAAATTAATGGAACTTAATTCTCAGAAAATTGTAATTGATGGGAAAATGATCTTTCATGGTGATTTTAAATCTTTAACTAAACAATATGATGGATTAACTATTATCTCTAATCCTGTAACCATTCACAATATATATCAGTTGCACTGTACACTTTAAATTTAACTGGATTAACTCTCTTACATCTCAGTTAGAATATGACCACAATCGCTAACTGATTGTAGAAAGAAGATGGCAAACTATGTTGTACCAGGTTGTACTATTGTTCTATCAAACTCTTATTTCAGCCCTCACTAGATCTATTTGGATATGCTGAAGATGTGTTAAACCACATCAATTTTTACATATTCGTATTCTAACCAATTATAGGTGGTTACAACTTCTATATCCCACAAAATAGGTGATAAATCTTGAAGGAATCCATCATTTGCTCCCTACTTCCTCCCATTTTAGCCAAATCACACTTATGGTAGACTTTTACAAGCAATGAAGGGGCCTGCCTGTTTCTTACACTTGCTTAATCAAATACTGAGTAAAAACTTTTTAAATAAATATCTAGGAGGGAAAATCCTTAATCCATCACTTTAAAATTTTATCTGCTATTGTCTAGGTAGTCAAAATTGCTATGTCCTAATACAACATAATTGTAGATTAGATAATGTGGCCTTATGAAGTTTTATTATTATTAATTTAAGGGGACTACATTGAATTAGAGTAAAAATAGACACAAAGGAAGGAAAGTTTGTAATAATGCCATTTTATGGTTTAGCCAAATATTCTTATTGTTTATAATTTATTTTGTTAAAAAAGTGATTTTAATTCTTCCAGGATGTCTCTAGAAATAAATGACCCTAATTAAATAAATTAATGCAAATAGATTGCTATTCTATTGCGGCTATCTGGAAGAAAAGCAAAAATATTAGTTTAAGAGTTTTAGCAGCAGCTGTTATTATTTATTTATTTCATTCCTTTCTCATTTTTACAAACAACTCAAGGTGGCAAACATATCAAACACATCTTTCTCTTCCAATTTTTCCCCACAATAACCCTCTGAGATGGATTGGGCTGAGAGAGAATAACTGGCCCAAAGACACCCAGCAGGCTTTCATGGCTAAGGTGGGACTTGAACTCATGGTCTTCTGGTTTCTCGATTGGTAACCTTAAAAACTAGATCAAACTGGCTTTTTAAGATGTTATTTGAGTGGTGTGTTATAGTGTTCATTTTCTTAATTGCTTCTACTTTATTGCACCACTTCAGCAGAACCAGTAGCTAATTTTTTTGTTGCCCAGGCGCAGAATGGACTTCTGGAAGTGGCATCCACACAGAGAACCAGTTGCTCACGTATTTGAATCCCACCACTGAGTATTTTTCCAATCCACTGCTGATGTCGTCACAGTATGAACTAGTCACTGGAAGCGCTCGTTCTTATAGCTGTGTGGCCATTAACGATCTACCCGCCCCTTGTTCTCCCACAGTTGGCTGCATTAATCCTAGTTTCGCCATGCTGGCTCGTGTCTGCTTCAGTCTTGACGTTTTTCCTGGATAGCAGAAGGAGTGATCCAGCAACGACGCTGAACGGCAGCCATGTCCTACAGGATAGACGCAACCAACAGGTGGGGTGGGTGGGGTGAGGGAAAACATCAAGACTGAAGTGGACAGCGGCTGGCATGATGAAATTAGGATCAATGCAGCCAACTGTGGGAGAACGAGGGGCGGGTAAATCAGTCACGCACTCTATGACCACTGGATTGACAAAAGCTCAATTATTAAAAAGGTTTCTTTGTCCCAAAGATCAATGTTTTTAGTAGATTTTAGAATACACACACACACACACACACATATACAACTCTATTACAATATGTAAACTAGATTTAAATGGGACTTGAGTGAATGTATTTATTTAACATATGCATCTACAGAGTTCATGCAATCACTGATATACAAATTTAGTTTAAATATATAGATTTAGTTTAAATAAAGCATACACATAATGTATATACACATACTGTATATAAAGGATATGTGAATAATGCAACATAGGAGATAAGATATTAAATTAAGATGAAGCCATAATAAAATCATCATAATATCGAGCCATAGAACTGTAATGGGATGGAAGTTATAATTCAAAATCTAAAGAAGCTAACTAGCTAACTGCTTCTGGTGTGGCTGTGATGCCACACCAGCTGCCTTGAAATTTCCCAAGGAGATATTCTTGAATGATATGTGTTATAATTTGTTCCGGTGCACCACAGTTGCATTGCAGGCTCTCAGCCATTCCACACCTAAAGAGCTTTGCCTTAGTTCTGGCATGCCCTGTCCTCATTCTGTTCAGGTGGCTTCATATTTTTCAGGACAATCGTATTCCTGGAAGTGGTTTTGTTGGATCTGGGAGATCTATTTGATTGTGATTATTAAAAGTCACCCATCTTAATCACCATTCTCTGTCTAAACTGTAAGACTGTGGCATGTTATTCCAAATGGGTTTCCTAGACTTCATCCTGGTGACAGATAGACAGTCTAATATGTATTGGAAGATCTCTATGATTTGATGGTATATTTATCTTACTCCACTCTCAAACTGTTGTTGTCATCTGAGATCAGGAGGGGCAATGTTAGAAAGCACATGGGGTATGGATTTAAGAGTTCCAGATATTATTCTCATTGTGTCATTAAGGGGAACATCAATCTTGTTGGTATGACAACTTCTTCTCCATACAGGTGTGCAGTATTCTAGTTAGCAATAGAGTATGCTAATGATTATACCACTATATGCAATGTTTTTGCTTGTGCTTCCCAGCCTGTTCCTGTGATTTTCCTGATCAAGTTGTTCCTGGTTTTCTATTTTGTCTGATTACTTCAAGGTGCTATCCAAATGTAAGGGATTGGTCAAGGATTATTACTTGAGTGAAGAAAATCATGTGAACAAACCAAGATAACTTTAACTGACCTATCAATTTAGCTAACTTTCTTCTCAGCATAGTAATGCTGCTGTTTTTATTTGAAATATATTTCCTGGTGAAATAAAGCAAACATATTCATACCTCAAAAAACTAGAGCATTTGAAATTTTGGCTAAAGAGCTTTTAAAAATACTGAGTGGAAGACTATTGTTGTTTGAAATTAAGTTGGATGAATGATCTTAAGTAGATGTATACATCTTAATAAAAGAGCAATCTTTGACAATTAGTGATGTGAATTTAAATTTAGATGTCACTGTAAATGCAGCTGAAGTCAACCAATTCACTGAGTAACTGCTGTTAAAAGAAAAAGACAGGTATCCGTTTCATTTTTTCTCAAAGCATATAGCTTTGAGAAACAGAAATGTCTATGAAACAGATTTCATTGGAAATCTGGCAAGTATAGGAGACTAAGAAGGAATCAAACAAGACTAATATTATTATAAGGACACATCAATGCTCATTTTATATCCTTGTCCTCTAGACAAGAAATACAAAGTACAGAATACAGTAACAGCCTTTACACCAGGGGTGTCAAACTGCCGGCGCGTGGGCCGGACACGTCATCCACAAGCCACGCCCACCCCATTGCCGGCAATGGCAAAACCGTCCCGATACGTTGTGCGGCATCACGTGATGTCGCAAATTTGACATGTCTGCTTTAGATGATCAACTCTTTTTTAGCAACAGAGGCAAATGTGATAAATTATTTGTGACCTTTATACAATTATTAGAAAAGAAATTAAGAAGTGAAAATGTCTATCCAAAGTAGATCTTTGGGTAGAATAAACCTCTGAAGGAGTTAATATGAGATACTAAAGAGTAATCAGTTCAGAGCTGGCTTCTGTTCATTGTATAGACCAGGGGTAGGCAACCTTGGCTCTTTTATGACTCGTGGGAGTTGAAGTCCACGAGTCATAAAAGAGCCGAGGTTGCCTACCCCTGGTATAGACTATACTTAGTAGAATCTCCAAACTTCTCCTATCTATATATCAACATCTCCAATGTGTGATACAGTTCCTTTGCAAAGGTTTGCCTTTATTATGTAAAGATTTCTAGGATGGCCATTGAGATATGGCATATCTATTGGCTTAGGCTTCAGCATGAGAAATCTGAATTCAACCAATCAGTTGTTTGTAACATAATATATAGTATAGCTACAAGACTGGACTAGAAAAATCTGAATGAACATTAGATGCAAAGAGATATAGAATTGTCTAATCACTAAAACCATTCAATACTAGTTGAAGTACCAGTCTGTCCAGTGAAAGTACTTATAATGAAGCTAAAGCTTAGATCAGGGGTCTTCAAACTTGGTCCTTTTAGGACTTGTGGACTTAAACTCCCAGAATTCCTCAGCCAGTGTGCCTGGCTGAGGAATTCTGGGAGTTGGAGTCCACAAGTCATAAAAGGGCCAAGTTTGAAGACCCCTGGCTTAGATATTTGGAAACATAATATGAAGGCAAGAATCATTGGGTATGACCCTCATACTTGGAAAAATGGAGAGCAATTCAAAAAGAGGCTGAAGCATGGCAGCTGGCTACTGTCACTAGTGATGGCAGCATGACCTTGTAAGAACTCAAAGAAGCAGTTACTAGCAGACAATCCTGGCAGAATGATGTCTATCATATCACTAAGAGATAAAAGTGACAGAAGAAGTAGCCATTCTGATTTTTACAACCAGGTCTGCTAGCTTTAGTATAAGTTGGATTCTCTTTAGCAAATTATTCTTTTTAAAGACTAGAGTAATCATTTGTTTTCTTAGATTTTGTATAGTTATAAAATATTGTTACAATGAATATTTAACTTTAATTCTTTGAGCAGTGTATAGATGCTATAAATCACTTCCATCTCCAATTTAAAAAATATATCTCTATTGAGTTTAAATGGGTTGAACATTTGGATTCCTCCTTTTTTAACATAAGAGTTGGAGGTCTAGTTCCCTGACAGAAAATATGGGATCTGTTTGCATCTTAAATCTTTGAGAAAATCAAGATTGGCACCTTACTTTTTTCAATCTATTAACTTTCACAGCTCAATCTATATATTCCACTTTTTTTTAGCTAAGAAGAAATTCCTTTTCTCATAAAAGCTATCACATCTATGTAAGGCTATCTGTCTTCTTTTTATTCAGTGGTTTTTCATTGATTGACAAGTACTTCATTGAAAGGAAGACAGCATAGCCACAGTGTCATTTCAGAGACAAGCAAAGCCCAAGTAGAAACTATTGCTTCACTTTTAATCTCTCCTTGAAATTCCCTCTTCTGGCTTTATTTAAGATCACATATCTAAAACAGCTAAACTACCTTTATACAGGGCTTTTTTTCTCAGAGAAAAGGTGGTGGAACTCACCTCCCTCCCCTGGCCACGCCCCCACCCAAACCTGGCCACGCCCTCATCAAACCCTAGGACCGCCCCTTTAGAGAACAGGAATGCCTATTCCGAACCTTAGCCTATTTCCCGCGCTTGGTGGGAAACCCCGCCCTCCTCTGCTCCAGTCCGCCTGCTGATTGGCGCCCGAACGGCAGCATGTTGGCCAGCGTCCTCTTCTCCGCCTTCAGCTTTTGCTCTGAGAAGCCGCGCGCGTTTGGCTTTGAGGGCGCTGGCGTGAGAGCCTCTGGATTCTCTGCCG
>NW_015387608.1:9640-19411 GCF_001527695.2 Protobothrops mucrosquamatus
GGTCACGGCCGACAAATGATCTTCCAGTGTCAGCCGTGGATCCAGGAGGACTCCCAGATTGCGCGCCCTCTCTGAGGGGGCCAAGGATTCGCCCCCTATAGACAGCGATGGAACCAACTGACTATGCCGGGGCGCCGGCAGCCACAGCCACTCGGTCTTGGAAGGGTTGAGTCTGAGTCTGTTCCTTCCCATCCAGACCTAGAAAGTATCCCATCCTGATCTAATGGTTTTTAATAATGTCACACTGGGTTATCGAAATATATGTCACACATTTTAAACACTTGAAATAAATGTAAAATACATCTCCCTATTGCCAATAAATATTAAGGCAAGATTGGGGAACTTGAAAGATTACCTCCATGCAAGGCTGTCAGTCTAACTAGTAGAAAGGTAGAATACCTGAAGGACTGACAGAGAAGGAGGAGGAGGAGGAGGAAAAAACCACTTTGGTGTAGTAATTAAGGTGCTAGCCCAGAAGAGTGTGAGTTCTAAACCACCCTTAGACATGAAAACCAGTTGAATTACCTCAGCTCAGTTACTTTCTCTTAGCCAGCCCACATCATAAAGTTGTTGTGGGGAAAATAGGAGGTGGGAACATTAGATATATATCCTATTTGCATTGGCCCAAAATAAAGGTTGGATAAGAATCAAATAAGAGAAAATTGTGACAAAAAAATAGAAAGGGAAGACTGGGGGCAGGAAAAGAAAAGAAGGTGATCATCAAGAATGGATACCCCACCAATTTTTACTCTTGACCCAACAACATCCTATTTTCACTTCACTTTCAAACAAAGTAGCTCATGGCTATCTTAAAGGAAGTTGGATTATTAACAAAAAAATAAGGATATGGTTAACTTCATAGGGCAGTATTTTAGTTGCCTATGCTTGTGGAGAAGAAAGAGATGGGACAGCATTAATCTGGTCATTTCCAGTTTTCCATATATTCAGTATTACAAGATTAATGGTCAGATTTCCACACTGCATTGAGATATGCAAGAACAGGACAATATAAATTGTCATGTGTGATGTTACTAATTATTTATTTCTACTATTAAATAAGTATTCTACCTTTCTACTAGGGGTTCAATAGAACATTAATATTTTGAATGCACCCCCACAACTTTTTCTTACCTTCCAACCATTTATGTGAAATAAATTAGGCTGAGAGATGTATGGCAAGGAAATTTGAATCCGACTCTTCCTAGCTATATTCTAACATTCATAAGTCTATATAACCCTGTTTCCAACTTTCCCAAACTTCCTCTATGTATTTTCCTCCAGCTCATACTTGTTATTTTTCTTTAAATGTCCAACATTTTATAAATTTGAAGATACACACACACACACACACACACACACTATATACATATAGATTGAGATAGAAAGATAGAGATAGAGATAGAGATAGATAGAGTCTAGCATAGGGGTGTCAAACTGCCGGCCCACGGGCCAGATGCGTCATGCCAAAACCGCGCCTACCCCAGCTCCAGAAGTTGCAATACATCGTGACATGTCACGTGACGTGGCGAGTTTGACACCCCTGGTCTAAAGTATATATATATATATGTATATCTGGATATATATATCTAAATTTCTTTTTCTGACAAAGAGTTAAATAATTAAATCGGGAGACTAAGATGGCCATTTCTAGCTTGTTCTGCTTTCATCAGTTAGCCATACCCTTTATGGGATTCGAACCTGGGCAGTTTACATACTAGGCAGTGATTTAACCACCAAGCCACAGGTTCTCCTCCCCTCTTTGCCAGCAGAGTCAAGGGAGTATATGCAGGAAGTTTTTCAGACAGACCGGTCTGATTGATATATATATATATATATATATATATATATATATATATATATATATATATTGTGTGTGTGTGTGTGTGTGTGTGTGTGCAGCTTCAAATATATGTCTATTCCAGTCTATATAGTATTTATAGTGGTGTGACTCTGATCAGGTTATGTAAAAATACAGAAAAAAAACTTTCTTCTCTGATGAAGGGAACTATATGACAGCGGTGTGTAGGAGATAACTAAGTTGATCCAAAGGGCCGGGTGAAATGCATCATCAGTCTGGATTCCCTATGCCCCCAAAAGAGACCTAAGTCCAGCCTCACTTGAAATCCGCTGATTCTTATCTGGTGCCAATCTGTCTTGACGATCAGTAGATCAGATTCTTTTGTATAGGTTGCATGGAATAAAGTCCCAGTGCTTTCTGAATTCTATCCTGTCTCCTGGTTTCTTGCACCTGACACTGTTAGTGGCCTGTGATATAAAAGGTTTGCTAATTTTTGTGGTTCTGTAGTTTGTTGCAACAGACAAACATTGAGGAAGCTATCTCCCATAAAGCCTTTTATACACCTTTCCAACATAGGCTTTGAGTACACATATACTAGGTGACCAAAAAAATCATAGAATCATAGAGCTTTAAGGCATCATTTAGGCCTATCAAGTTCGACCCCATTGCTCACTTCAGAAATCCCAGTTAAAGCATTGCAGACTTATTAAATAAACGTCAGAAAGTAACTGATGCATTGGAATAAAATTTAAAAGGAAAAAAAAATAATGTCAAGTTCTCCATTTTCAAATAATGGTACAGTATTATATCAAGCTCTGCCTGCAAGACTTCCTTGCCTTATTAAATATCATTATAATTACCTGAAGCATAACAATTTCTATAATGTTTAAAACCAACTAACACCCCACTGTGCTATTGTAGGAACAATATGTTCATGATGTATGTGTCTTTGACTCTATCTCTATTTCTGTCACTATCTTTATCTCTGTATTATTTCTACCTATATTTCCATTTCTTTCACTCTCTATCTATCTGTATCATCTTTCTCTCTCTTTCTCTCTCATCTCTATCTCTATGTCTAATCTATATAATTGCATTATTTTATTACTTTTTTAAAAAAAAACAACCAAGCCAAAGACATGCTGCCAAAATCTTTGCTTATATATTCCTTAATAGGATAAGAATCCCTACCTACCATCCACTCAACCCTCCCCCCCAAAAAAACCAACATCATAAAATTATTCACACATTTGAAGGCCTTACTAGGGAATAGCATCAATTTTATTTCTTTATTTTTATCTTTGTATTCTTATTACTGGAAATATCAGCTGATTTTTTCCCCTCTCTTAATGGCATGGAATTGTGAGGAAAATATTTGGGAACATGCAACAAGGGATGAATGCATAGGAAGTGGCAGCTTCAGCCATGCGTGAGTGGATCTTCAGATCCTTCCTTCTCTGTCTTACTGCCCTGTTCCCTCTAAGGATCCCCAGGAAATCTGTTCTGATAATTCTGCCACCAACCACTTCAGAGCAATTTCTGCCTGCCATGCTTTACTTAGGATGGGACAAGCCACCATCTTCCTTCAGTTGCTTGACTGAAAGATGTGCTCTAAAGGCTGGTCCCTTTATCAGAATTCAAAAAGGTTGAAAGGAATAAAAATCAGAGAAAATGAGACAAGATGAACAAATTTATCCCAAATTGTTGGATAAATCACTTCTGTCCACCAGATTGTTTCCCTTGTAGAGGTTGGGATCACCTGCTGTCTTACTATCCATCTCTATTCTGCTGCCATTATGTACATAAAAAGATTAAGGCTGAAATTTTCAAAGGCCACTTTCTTTGGGACTGTCCATATGGCTTCTAATTGCACTAGAAAATTCTGTGATTTAAATATTTAATATGCAGGTAAATAGATAATGTAAATTCTTGCCTCTTCATCGATCTTTCTTCCTGTTTTTATCTGCCTTTTGTCCTATTTTATCTGCCTTTTGTCCCAGTGAGTTAACTGTTTCTGAGGCTTGATGATGTTTAATTTTAATTTTTTAAAATTTTAAAACAAAACACCCAGTTATATTTTTACTAGCTGAACTGAGGTGTGTGTGTGCTTGCTCTAGTTTGGATATAAGGACTGTGTTGTGTACAAACTACAGTAGAAATCACCCACATTTTTTTCAACACAATCTGTCAGCTGCTTCCTTAGCCCAAGTTCTCGCACAATATTCACACATTCACACATGCTCATACTCACACAGAAGGAGAGAAAACAGTCTCACAACTCACATTACAACCCATGAACTAAACAACAACAAGCCTTTAACAAAATGAAATGAAACTAAATCCATACTTTATCTAGCTCCAACGGTCTGTAGTTTACTGTATAATTTTCCAGCCTCTGACCTTGATTTCTCTCTGTTGGGATTTTTTTTTTTGGGGGGGTGTCTTGAACTGGCAATGGAGGACATGAAAAAAATGGACAAGAGGACATACTATTTAACTTTCTTGGCCTCTGCCACAAAAACTATAGCCAAAAATGCAAAACATAAATAGGGACTTAGGCCTACATGTATGTGAAATTACTTTTTCCAACATCAGAAAGACTGTTTTTTCAATAGCAATATTTTTCCAACAAATCTTTATTTTTGGGAACATATGCTAGCGATAATATAATATTAACAATGACATACTTTTTGAATTTTACCACTGAAACGCAGGACGAATCATGTATAGATCAGAAGGAGCTGGAGTGAACCCTATCGCTAGATCTAGGAAATAAATTAAATCTAGGCTGTTGAATGTTTTAACCAACAATGAAAAGAAAGAAACAGACAATTTACAAGGTTACAATGCAGGAATCTTTCAGTGATTACTATTATGAAAACAGTCCCCATCAAAAAGGAAGGCACTTAAAAACACATACACACACACACACACACACAAAATAATTGATTTTAAGGCTATGCTTACCAGATAGTGGATATGATGACAAAAATGAGGGCAAGTCCTCCTTTGGGCAGATGTCTCTTAATCTTAATCCTGGAGAAGATCTGTGATAGGAACAAAGACAAAAAGCATAATGGAGTTTTTTCCACTCTTTGAAAGAGGTCACCTTTATAGTCTCTTCAACGTNTAGTGGCCAATCTTCTTGGTATAGAATTTCTTCCCATTTGCTGTTCATTTTTTTGTGCCTTTAGGTCAGTGTCAACTCCTTGGTTTATATAATACTTTTTATTGAAGTTTAAAAATACAAGGATAAAGAACTAATATAAACTAAGAAAAATATAAAAAAAGAAAAGGCAAAAAGTGCAGAAAGAAGATAGATGGATAGACAGACAGACAGACAGACAGACAGACAGACAGACAAAAGAAAAATATAGAAATGATTCCCTCTTTATTAAGACAAGTACAAACATTTTCAATAATTTAACAAATTCTCCAATATTTCAAAGATCTTCTCAAGGATCTTCTCATCTTTTATCTTTATAAAGCCTTATCATTCAATCTTAATCAGCAATATAATGGGCAAATCCCCATATTTAAACAAGCAAATCAATTTCATATTTCTTTTCTGTATTTATTATTTATTTATTTATTTATTAATTTGATTTATATACCGCCCTTCTCCCGAAGGACTCAGGGCGGTGCACAGCATATTAAAAACAAGTAACAATACAATAAATAAATACCAAAATAAAAAACCCCTCTAAGACCAAATTAAAAGCCAAATATTGGTACACAAAATTTGTCATTTTCTTTAAAGATACAAATAAAAAAAATCTTTTTCTCATGTCTTATATCTCTATAAACAAATATTTAAAACATCATCATTCAAACTTAATCAAGAAAAAAAATCCTTCAGGAGTTACTAGAAACAACATATTAAAAAATTAAAATAACATCCCAGAAATTCATTTCTTATCAACTTTCTGATTATCTCTTTTCACACATCCTTTCCTGGATGGTCTTTATTAATGCCTACATTGCCAGTCATCAGACCTGCTTTGGCTGCTGAAAGGCCTGAATTCTTATTCCCAGTTGTATCAATGTAAAGCGATAGGATGAAAAGCCTCAGGACTTGAAGAACTACCAGTGTTCAACATAGGGTAGCTTCATAAACTTAAATTCACAACTGATTAAAGTGGTTAAATAGTGAAGGTGCTGGCCTAGAAATCAGGAGACTGCAAGTTCTAGTCCCGCCTTCAGGTGTCAAAAACTGTTTGGGTGATTTGGGGCCAGTCATACTCTCTGAGCACAATTCACCTCACCCACAGGAGTGTTGCTGGTGAGGAAGAGAAGGAATATTGGTATGTTCACCCCTTGAATTGTATATGGAAAAAAAGGCAGGAGAATTTTTTTTAAAAAGAAACACTCTAGTCTCTTCTTCAGGAATGAACAAAATAGTTCTTTTTCTCCTCTAGTTCTATATGACATTTTTGTCTCATCCAAATAAATCTGCTATCACCCCATGAACCATTATTACTTATGGGCTTTGTTAACAATATAGAGTAGATGACAATTGTTAGGCTATAGACCAGGGGTGTCAAACTCAATTTCATTGAGGGCTGCATCAGCATTGCGGTTGTCCTCAGGGTGTGTGTGGCCAGGGTGGGTGCAGCCTACTGGGTGGGCATGGAATGGGTGTGGCCTACTGGGTGGGCATGGCCAGCTCTACATCGTTCGCGTCAAGGGGGCCTATAGGGGCCTGGGAGGAGTGGAACAGATCTGAGGGTCTCTGGCAGAAGGAGGTGGGACCAGGGCAAGTGCCAAGGCATGGTCCACTTGAGGAGCCTCACTGTTCCTCTCAGGCCATGGGGGGGCTGGATGGTAGTGTGGGCTGCCCGGAGCCCTGGGCAGCAGAGGTCAAATGCCCAGCCTGGCCCTTGAGCACCCACGGCACCAAGCCCAGCCCCACTTCCCCAAGGGGGCACCCAGCTGCACTTACCTACTCCTCAAGGCTGCTGCTGCTCTGCTTGCTCTCCTTAGCCAGGTTGCTCATGATGGGTACCAGGGCAAAGTCAAAGGGAGGCCCATTCCATCTCCATGGGAGGAGACCCGGCTTTGTATCCAAAGCTTCCTTAACAATAGGATGAGAGACCCCAGGATAGGCCAGGAGGAGGGGCAAGGGGATGATAAAAGGGCAGCAGGACCGGACTAAGGCAGGACTTCCCTCAGACTCTTCCTCTCCTTCTTTCCTTCTTTCCTTTCTTCCTTCCTAAGTACAGAGTGGTGGGAAAATATTTGAGATGAGGGAGAGAGGAAAAACAGGCAAGAAACGCAGCCAGGGACAGGGCCAAGGCAGCGGGGGCCGTTCCCTCACTGTTTCCAGGATAGCTTTGCGGGCCACATAAAACCACTTTGTGGGCTGCTTCCGGCCACCGGGCCTTGTCTTTGACATGTCTGCTATAGACAGAAAGAAAAAGATAGATGTCTGCCCTCTCTCTACTTTTCACAGAGATGCTGTGCCCTTCAAATAAGTGTGATTATTCAGGAGATCCAGAAAAGATCAGTGGAAAATTTCATGTCAAATAAACATTAATTTATCTGTCAATAAATTAAACTGAAGACAGGGCAATTGCTGTGGTTCAGTTTCAATAGAAAACTTTGTATAGATTAATGGCTAAATTATGTATAGCAACATTATCTTGGCGCAAAGGTAAGAGACGAAGAATGCTTCAACAATGGAAATTGTAGCAAAAATTTCTGGATGGTAGACCATCATTATTTCACTTAGAACTTTTACCAAGGTAGCAGGGTGAGCAATTTGTAAACTTGCACAATAGCTTGGAGAATCTTAATGATCACAAGTGTATAACACCTTATTTCATAAATCAATACAATCACTGACCTTTGCTATTGTACAGCAGCAATGAATTAGTAACTCACTCAAAAAAAAATGGGGAGAGAAAAACATCACTGAAAATGTCCCCTAAACTATTTGCTGTATTATTGTTTAATCTCAGCTTTACATGCAACCTTTGAATGGAAGGAATAAAGGAACTGTCACGTGGAAAGGGTTGTCCAGTAATATGTTGCATATACCTTCTGGCCCCAACAAGCTATAGATCCATTCTTGATATCCCTATTATTAATGTATAATCCATCATATTTGATGCTATTATATGAGAGCCATATACTCTTTCTTTGAGAGTTCATCAAATTCACATCACTGAATTGTGAGATAAGACCCCTATGGTGATCCTGATGCCAGCAGTCTAGACCATCCCATCACTTTTTAGCTCTCTCTAGATCAGGGGTGTCAAACTGCCAGCCATGTCATGGTGAAACCATGCTCACCCCATTGCCGGCAATGGCAAAAATGTCATAATACGTCACGATACATCACGTGATGTTGCGAGTTTGACACTCCTGCTCTAGACCGAAATGAATTAGCTGAAAATTCTCCAAATTTCCTGTTTGTTTATTTGTCACTCATTCTACTCTAAGGACTACATAGCATGAGCCTATAAATACCACATCAGCCTAATCCCACAAAAAATTGTAATTTTTGAAGTATTTATTTTTAAAATGTGGCTTTTATGTGACTTAACAAGAAAAGGTTCTTCACAAAATCATTTATTTCTGTTTCTTACTTATTTAATGTGGCAAGAAAACAACTGTGAATGGTTGGAAGCTGACTTGTACCATTTAATTGTGGCATTATAACACAATTTTAAGCTAATTGAATTTTCTGCTTGGAATGGGACTGGATAGAATTTATTCTCATTAAAACTCTAATAGCAACCAGCCAACAGCTATACTGTAGGGACTCATATCTTATATTGTTCACTGGGAATAAAACTGTAGTTGGTCATTACAAGATGCATGTATGTAGTAAATATTAATTACTTATCTTTGCAAAATCTCTTTGTTAACAGATAGACATAATAGAAAAGAGAGAAATCCCCTATTTCTCAAAAGCATTTGCTAAAATCTCCCAATTGGTGCTCCATCATCCTGAGGTTGATGTGTGTGTTTTGTGACATTAAAACAGCAAGAGGAATAGAGAGTACATATTTCATACATCTCATGAGAATAACATCTTCAAAGCATATGGGAAAATGGAAAACTTGGAAAGAACAACTTGTGAACTGCAATATGGAAAATGAGAAAAAAAGTCTCCAAATTTTGAAGTGATCAATATTGGGGGAGAAGGGGGATAATTAAGTGGCAGAACTAACAAAGTAAGGTCTAACCTTCCAAAACAAAGCAAAAATCCCATCGCTTTTGAATTTTTTAAGATACCTTGTTTTAAAATAGGAATGAAAAATTTCAGTAGGAAACCTTAGAAAGGTTTACAATCTTGATGCTGATGGGAACTTGTTAAACAGGGTAAAATGTTATATAATCCAAAAGCTATATAAGAAATAGGCAGTGAATCCAGCCAACAGCACAAGATGCAAAAACAACTTTCAAAATGCCATCGGAATGGGAGCCACTGGGCTCTCAGTGGAAACCTCAGTCCAGAAGATCAGCACCTATTAATTGTGTTATTCCATATTTTTTTTAGAATAGAAGAACAGAATAGAATAATAACTTTATTGTCATTTTGAATATACATTAATCGGCATACATTAACATGAAATTTCATTGCATACAGCTCTTAAAGGGTCACTACCTCCAATATACACTACATAAATATGACAAAAATAAATAAATACAAAATTATGCATATACCCACATATATTATATGACACAGAGAAACAACACAGTCTAGTTCGGATTATGTATACATGTGCATGGCGAGAAAAATGAATCTTGCAAATATACCAGATGGATGGCATCGGACCTGGTTATCTCCGAGACCGCCTTCTGCCACAGATTCCCTCCCATAGACCGGTACGCTCCCACAGAGTGAGTCTCCTCAGGGTGCCGTCGGCCAAGCAATGTCGGCTGGCGACCCCCAGGGGGAGGGCCTTCTCTGTGGGTGCCCCCACCCTCTGGAACGAACTACCCCCCGAGATCCGGACGATTCC
>NW_015387608.1:19423-22236 GCF_001527695.2 Protobothrops mucrosquamatus
GGATTTTAAATTGGGTTTATTTTAAGAGTAATTTTAAATAGCACAACTTTAAATATTTGGTTTTAATTGGTTTTACTTGGGTGGGGTTGTAAATGTGTGTATGTTTTTTAATATGTTGTGAGCCGCCCTGAGTCCCGTTGGGAGAAGGGCGGGATATAAATCAAATAAATAAATAAATAAATAAATAAATAAATAAATAAATAAATAAATAAATAAATAAATAGGGAACAAAGCTATTACAGAATCGGGTAGTCCTGCTAGAAATGCTTTGAAACCTCCTCCTGGAGGGGAGCAACAGAAACAGACCGTAAAGTGGGTGTGTGGGGTCTCTAACAATGCTTTGAGCTCTAAGCACTTATAAGTAGCATCCTGAATACCAGGGAACCAGCTTCCTATGATCTTGTTGGCTGTCCTTACCATTCTCTGTATGGACTTTCTATCTGAGGCACTGCTGCCACCAAACCAGACAATGATGCAGTTTGTTAAAATGCTCTCAATCGTGCCTCTGTAAAAAGTGGCCAGGACAGAATAAGAAAGATGTGCTCTCCTCATCCTATGCAGGAAATTCAGATGCTGGTTTGTATGCTATATTAAGGATGAGGTGTGGAGAGACCAATTCAGATTGTTAGTTATCTGCATCCCCAGATACTTAATACTGTTGACCATTTCTACAGCCACATCCTTGATACTGAGTGGAGTATGACTATGCTGGCTCTTTCTAAAAACTACAATGATCTCCAACATTTAGAGCCAGGTTACTTTTATTGCACCAGTCCACCAGAACCTTCACCTCTTCCCTATAAGCATCTTCATTGTTATCCCAGATAAGACCCACCACTGCCGTGTTGTCTGCATACTTCACAACATGATTCATAGCAGATTTGGCACAGCAGTCGTGGGTCATCAAGGTGAACAGTAGTAGACTCAGGACACAGGCCTGTGGGGGAACCCTTACTTAAGGAGATGGAGTTGGAAACTTTCTTTCCAACTCGCACAAACTGGGGCTTATCAATAAGGAAATCAAGTATCCAATTGCATACAGGAGTATTAAAACCTAAAAGGCCCAGCTGTTCCCCAAATGCTGAGGAATGATTGTGTTGAATGCTGAACTAAAATCAACAAACAGCATTTGCACATGAAACTAAACAGAACCAACACAAGAAGACATAGCAGTATATTACAATTAATGATGTAATCAATGGGTGACCAAGGTCTGCCTAGTTTTACAGACAGTATAACAAAACCTAGCTACCTTCAGAAAAACTGAATCATACTGACCTGACAATAAAAATACATTGAGTGTAGTCTATTGCTGGATAAAAACACGTAATAAAATTAATTATAAAAGATTATTAAAAAGATCCAAAATGTTTATTTATGTTTCTGGCGAATCCCCAATGCTGCTGCGCAGAATCTAGCCACATGTGCCGTGATCACGGCCTGCTCATCCTTAAGCAGCCACTGAAGATAAATACTTTCTGAATGACCAGGATACCTATCAATTATGGGGAGGAGATGGTTTTTCCGAATAGCTCTGTAGAAGGAACATCGAAGGAGTATGTGTCCAATGATCTCCACCTCTCCTGAGCCACAGGAGCAGAGTCTTTCAGCCAATGGTGTCTTTTTATAATTGCCGTACGGGATGGCCGATGGAAACGCATGGCACCGTGCAAGCAAGAATGCTTTCCAGTGGTTTACTGACTCCAACTGACTAAGATACCTGGCAGGTGTAACCATATATCTAATAGAGTCTGGAGCCAGAAACAATGGAGCTATACCTAAGTCCGCTTGCCTCTCGATGTCCTCTACCCTTTGACTCAAGGTTTGTTTTGTTTGGTTGTAGTCCAGTTTGAGAATTGAGGCTGACGAGAAGCCTAGTTTGGCAAGGTTGGACTCGACTGCCTTGATCCATGAAGAGGAGAATTTATCTTGAAGAATTAATGGAGCAAGGCCTTGCGGAAAGCAATTAAGCCTTAGCCAGATGTTTAAGGAAGCTATAGAGATTCTTGCTTCGACTTTTATCAATCCAGGCACAGAAGTGCATTTGGGACACAGTGTAGCATCTGGAGAATTGTTCTGATAAATTTGGGTTGAACTCTTTCCAGTGGTGTAAAACATGAAGCTGGGGGGCTGAGCAAGGTCCTGTAGAGAAGCTGTGCTAGCGACTTGGCCAGAAAGAGCTTAATTTCAGCTGGAACATAGTATCCTCCCTTTGTGCGAAAAAATTAAGAATGGCATTCGCTGATCGTTGGCCAGAGGCAGCTGCATATTCTCCATGGGCTTTTTGTGACCAGTGGCATGGATGACCACCCTTAGGTACTTAAAGGTGGTTACCTGCTCTATTTTGTGGCTATTTAAATACCATGAGTACTGTTTTGGCCTTTTTGCAAAAGCCATGACCTTTGTTTTCTCATAATTTATGTCCAGTTTATTATATTTGCAATACTGGACAAGGGCTCGCAAAGCTCTTTTAAGGCCAATTGGAGTCCTGGAGAGGATCACAGCATCATCTGCATAGAGCAGCAGAGCAATGCTTCGGTCACCTATTTTTTTTTGGGGGGGGGGTTGTTACTTGTCTTTTTTTTATTAAAAGTTTTATAACATTTACAAAATAAACCCCCTTCCCCATCCCCCAAACCCCCCACCCCCCCACTTCCCAGAGCTGTTCACAGGGTTACAAATATATTAATCATAATCTAAATAACATTATCCAATTAATTATATAACCAAATATATAACACACTTTAACTCCCTTTTAAAATAAATTTAGATAATTTAAAATTAAACACAATAATAAACAAATAATCAACTTA
>NW_015387608.1:25877-31277 GCF_001527695.2 Protobothrops mucrosquamatus
TTTCATGCCCGTTGCTGGTTGGCTAACTAGCAACAGGGTCTTGCCAGCCAATGGAATTGTGTGATTACAAGCCAGGGGAATCCCATAAAAGAGGGCTCCCCTGGCCCAGAGAGCCAGTCCGGATTTACCTTATGCCTTGCCAAATAACCAAGAGCTGACTGTCACTCGACTCGTGTCTTACTGCCTGCGCGATCTAACAAAATCCAATCTAATTAGATCCATCCAATCCAAACAATCCACCTACCAATCAATCAAATGCATGTAAAAAATGTCAAAATTATGGGTGATATACAGTCATATTAAATGGTCATAGTATTCCTGTTAGGCTGGTAGATCTCCCTCATATAACTGCAGAAATAGTATAACATAGTGGATATGCTCTTTTTGCAGCATTACTTTTCCCACAGATTCATTTGTAAGTAACCCAAGTGTAGACCTCTCTGTTGCTAAGTTCCACTTTAGCTCAGTTATCACTGGTGCTGAGCTTATACAGTTTCATTATAATTTGAAAACCAGGAAGGCTTCTGCTAAAATCTCTGCTAGTTTCCATATCTCTTTTCCTCTTTCTCTTTCTTTTTCTCTGCCCTATTTCATAGCTTTAAGTTGAGCAAGCAAGCAAGGGGAACAAACAGGAGTTTGCCACTGCAGTTCAGCAGGACAAAGTCAAAAGACAAAGAGGAGAATGATCATAGAAACTATGTGTTTTGACCAACTGTGTACTTCACTGCAAGGGATCAAAAGATAATTTCCTGAATGAATGCAAATAGCAACATGGTTATTCTGAAAGCTGCTGATTGCCCACTCAGGTACAGCTACATATCAACATAGTCATTCAAGGTCTAGGAAGAAAATGGGATGTTCTCAGCCAGCCTTCCAATCCTTAAAAATAAGACTAAGTGAATAACCATCACTGGCTATGTGAGATCACAGTCTGAACTATTAAAATGATACATGATTTATAAAAAAGGTGTTACATTCACAAGGTTTTACAAAAATGGCCAGCTGGAAGAGTTTTAAATTAAACACTCTGTTGGTGGAGATGAAAGCCATGTGATAAGGACCTCAGATAAAAACTTGGATGCAATGCTGCTGCTATTAAATCACTAAAAATAAAAAAAGGAAAGCATGACATCATAAAGTGCACAATATTTATAGTAATACTCATAGTATGAAAACTGAATGAGATAAACTTTTAGTGTAGAGAGGGAAATATGATTAGTATTAGATAAACTATTAGTACAAAGGTGAAATCTGATTTAATAAACTTAGCCATCTGGTGGGATGAATCCCATTCTTGAACACAATTTATTCAGAAGGAATAGATTCACAGATGCATTAGAAATATCTGCACTTGCTCAGAAATCCAAATGAATGAACTTGGCAATATTGTTACAGTAGTGAGTATCTGCATTTAATTAAATGATGGCACAAATAAAAGGGCTAATATTGTTGGTGTCTATTCTTGCACATCCACCCAAAGAACAAAATGGGGATGAGTCGTTCTAAAAGCAATTTGCAAAACTTTCAAAGAGGTATAAAATAGTTATGATGGGAGACATGCATCAACCTGACATCTGTTGGGAAACAAGTTCTGACAAGGATAATCTTCCTAAGAAATTCCTAATTGTGTTTCTGATAAAGTTTTCCTTCAGAGGAAGGAGGGAAACACAAGAGGATAAGCTCTTCTTGATTAAAACATTAGCCACTAAGACACTGTCAACAAAATGGAAGTAGTAGAACAACGAGGAAAATTATTGTGTGTTGCTGGAGTCCTTGAATTTAAATAAAGTCAAAGCTGACTGTAGTTATCTATGTCTCTTACACTTCAAGAAAACAAATGTTAATGAACTCAGAGCAATGATCAATAAAATCCCATGGCTGGAGCATGGACACTAATGAGGAAAAGTGAAAGTTGGTGAGGTGCCTAAAAAGAGATTGGGTGGCTTATAATTAAAATGATAAATATTAAAGTGTTAAAAACATTACGTAAGACAAAAAAAAAAAGCAAGATTGATATGACGGTAGCATCTTCCCTGTTAATCTAGTAGTCACCTCCAACAAGAAACAATGGTTGGAAACTGACCAAAGAGAGAAGCAACCTGGAATTAAGGAGAAACTTCTTAACAGTGAGGACAATTAACCAGCGAAACATCTTCCCTTCAGAAATCGTGGGCGCTCCATCACTGGAGGTTTTTAAGAAGAGGCTAGACAGTCACTTATCTGAAATGGTATAGGTTCTGCTCGAGCAGGGAGCTGGACTAGAAGACCTCCAAGGTCCCTTCCAGCTCTATTCTATTCTATTCTATTCTATTCTATTCTATTCTATTCTATTCTATTCTATTAACATAAAGTGACTCCATTAAGACCCAAAGCCAACTAGCAAAGCCATATTTTGATGCCCTTGCAGAAGGCCAAAAGAGAAGGGGCAGACCTCACCTCAGACAGCAAATATTCCAAAGAGCAGGAGCCATGGCAGAAAAGGCACTTCTTCTAAACCTCACCAGCCAAAACTCTAACTGATGGGACCTGCAGCATTCCCCTTCTGCTGGATAAGCAGGCTGATACTATTAGGGCTGGGCAGTTCCTCAGATAACCAGGTAATCTGATCCTCTGCCATGAAGGTGATAACCAGCACCCTGAATTGAACCTGGAAGGAAACTGACACCAAATATGGCGCATGTAACTGTGGTGTTACATGCCCCATCCTAGGGGTGGTCAAGCATGTCCACAGCATTGTATTCTGTACCATTTTTAGCTTCCAAATACTCTTTAAGGGATGAATTTATTAATCAAATTTATTGCTCAAATGTATAGGCCACCCTAG
This sequence comes from Protobothrops mucrosquamatus, assembly GCF_001527695.2. Classification (NCBI taxonomy): domain Eukaryota; kingdom Metazoa; phylum Chordata; class Lepidosauria; order Squamata; family Viperidae; genus Protobothrops; species Protobothrops mucrosquamatus. Next base: position 28,702 of record NW_015387608.1, read on the forward strand.
AAAGACATTGACTGCCTTGACATACATAAGAATTATAAAATCAATAGTAGAAATCAATAGATGGAGTCACTCAGAAGGAACAACAACCAAACTATCTTCTTTACTTTCAGAGACAAAAACAGGCTAGGAAGGCCCAGATAACCAGGTCTGGAGGAAAAACCAGGTTTCCAATGTTTTTTCATAGACTAGTTAAGTTGAGGGGAGAGCGTTGTAGAATTCTCTGTGTCATACTAAAAGCACAGTTGTAAAACAGAGGTGGGTAACTATGGTATTATGACTTGTGGACTTCAACTCCCAGAATTCCTGAGCCAGCATGGAGTTGAAGTCCACTAGTCAGAAAAGGGCTATAGTTCCCTACATCTGTTGTAAATAATGCCAATAAGGGAAAGAATGTCAAAAGAAATCAACATGGTCCAGATAAAACTTAGTGGATTTCTTTTAAAAATATATCCAATCAGTGGCTATTATTATAGCTGCAAAAATGAATGATACATTCCACTGAGAAGTTAATAACTAAGATCAGTGGTGGGATTCAAATATGTGAACAACCAGTTCTCTCTGTGGATGCCGCTTCCGGAAGTCCATTCTGGGCCTGAGCAACAAAAAATTAGCTACTGGTTCTGCCAAAGTGGGTGCAAACCGGCTGAATCCCACCACTGACTAAGATCCTTCTGGAACCTTTGGCCAGTCTATTTCTTTCCCAACTTGGTGTCTCTTGGTTTTTTTTTTTTTTTTTAAGTTTTCTTCCTGAGTATTCCCCCTATTGTGAATTTTATCAATGCCCATCTGAGTGCCATGCTCTTAAACTCATGAAATACTACTTTGAAGATTTTGTATAACCTTACAAGGAGGAAGGAAAGAAGGATGGGAGGGAGGGAGGGAGGGAGGGAAGGAAGGTTTACAAGAGTGCAGATATAGCATGCAGAGCCTGTTAATAAGAGAGACTGATTTTTTTTGCCAACAATAAGGGTATGCCATATGCCAGATGTACACAGCATGATCTTCTAACTAATAGGATTAGCTAAATAGGAACCCTTTGGATTTGTGGCAAGTGTCCCACTGCCAGCTCTAGTCCCCTCCAAGAGTGGAAACTATAGCATCTGTGCCTTAATTTGTTTGAACTACAAGAGCTCCACCTGAAAATCCTTTTTAAAACCCTTTTTAGTTTTCTGGAGAGATTGTTCAAAAAATTCCCCTGTCTTTCTGTGCTACTCTTTGATTGCCAACTGGGAAAATCTCAAGGGATATTAAACAAGAGCTGTACACACCTAACAGTGAGAAGGGGAAATAAAAGAATGACATCAATTTTGGCAACAGCTCTTGCCACTGAATTTAAATTGGCTGACACATTTTAAAACTCATGCAGCCGTGTTTAGTATTCATAATAAAAATAATAATGAGAGATCTCTTTTTTTAAAAAAACCAGGAATAAATTATTCTTGGCATTAGACCTTCCTTCAACTTTTTCAGGTTCTAATATATGTTTCTGGGAAAAAAATATTTGGATATAATAATAATAATAATAATAATAATAATAATAATAATAATAATAATAATAATAATAATAATAATAATAATAGTAATAATAGTAATAATAGTAATAAAGTTGGAAGGGACCTTGGAGGTCATCGAGTCCAACCCCCTGCTCAGGCAGGAACCCTACACTATTTCAGACAAATGGTTGTCCAGTCTCTTCTTAAAAACTTCCAGTGTTGGAGCATTCACAGCTTCTGGAGGCAGGTTGTTCCACTGATTAACTGTTCTAATCTAATTGTCAGGCTTTCAAATTTATTTATTTATTTATTTGGAATTTTTTTTAACCCACCCTTCAGCTAAAAATGCCTACTTAAAGCCAAAAATAAATAGGAAATCTCTGCCCCACAATCTTGTAGTCTAAATGATACAGCACAAAAGAAATGAGGGAAAGAACTTGGAAAGGAAAACTGCAGACATAAGCTAGAAATTAGATAGAAAAACTGAGATTTGTGTATTAACTATTATAATCAATCTCCAGTCAAAATGGAAACAATTCAGGATGAGAAGTCTCTCAATCTAGATGGTGGTGTACTTTGTCGTTCTATTACTTTATTTGGGCTCAAAATCAAATTGTAGCTACATGAGAACTAGTTAATTAGCCCCTGACCACTGGAATGTTTTCATTGATGGATATAACAGGGCTTTTCAACCTTTTCACCGACCGTACCACTTTTAGGATATGGCAATATTAGAGTACCACCTAGCAAGGTGTCAAAAACCTGATGACCAAAAAAAAAAAAACCTGTTCAAAGTTGCAATTGCACTGAAATGACTTCTGACCATTTTTCACACTTATGACCATTGCAGCATGCCCAGGGTCATGTGATTTATATTTGGATGCTTGGCAACTGATTCATATTTACGATGGTCACAGTGTCCAAGGGTCATGTGATCCCCTTTTGCAACCTTTTGACAAGCAAAGTCAATGGCAGGGCTGCTGGTGGCCAAGTGCTAAGGCGGGACTTCCCTCCCTCCCTTCCTCCTTCCTTCCCTGCCTCCCTCTTTCTCATGCCCACCTCCTTATGAAGGAAGAATTTGAC